>NC_056729.1:1409156441-1409283874 GCF_019279795.1 Protopterus annectens | reverse complement strand
GGTGGGGCCACAATCTGTGTAGTAAGTTTCAACAAATATCAGGGAGGACAGTTCTTGCTTTTAAGGATGTAGAGTCCTATTCAGGATACTGGAGATATTGAGATGTCCACAGGGCCTCTTAGGTTAATTATGGATGGGAACCCTGGTGCACAATCTGTGTAGTAAGATGCAGAAAGACAGGGATCTACCCTTAGGACCAAGGAGACGCAGCAGCCCATTTGGAGATACCACTGACCATCTGTTTTTGTGATACAAGTTTTGAATTCTACATTTAAAGTTTGCAGTTTTTCCATTCTTTTTATTCATTTATTCTAATTTATTGTGATTTATTTTAGGTTAAATTTGTTTAACATAACATTTTCTATAATATTCATTGAACATTAAAATTGTTTATAGTTAAGTTGGAATTGCCTCCAGTCTGCTCTCTGCTCTGAGTGTAAAGAGACTTAGGTTAGGTGATATTATGAAGAAGCTTGGAACTATCATTTACTACTGATGTTAGTAGCAAAGGAACATTTTGCATTCTTTGAGACCTTCCACTGACTTGCTAGTGAGTAAGTAGTTAGGATCTATGTAATTAACATTTACAATTTTTTTATTTGTTAATTGCAATTTGCTTTGCCATAAGTTTCCTTTTACATTTCTTGTATTTTTAAGTTCTGTTTATCTTACAGTTTTAAAAATGTGTACTTTAAGCAGATCAGGTAGCATTACTTTCCTGATCTCTGACTGACTAGGTATACAGTAAGGCTATGCAATCCATGAGAAGAGTTAAGACGTATCATTTCTTATTTAAGGTTAACACAAAAAGGAAAATGTTTTAATCTTGTCTGACACTGACCATCTGATATTCTGAGATTACCTTTGAATTCAAAATTTAAGTTTTCTAGGTTTGTAATGAATTTATTTTCACTTTTTTATTTCACTTTGTTGTAACTTATTTTTTTATAGATTTTTTTTATTTAAGATTTTTTCCTTGGGGATTTAAAAGTATATATGTCAGGGTAAGAAAGGTTCATTTTCTTGCTTGCTCTGGCTGCAAAGAGATTAAGGTATAGTGATTTCAGAGAAGAGATGAGAACTAGCATTTATTATTTAAACTTATTAGATAAGGAAAATGTTTTATTTTTCAGGAGCTTATATTGACCTTCTCCTGTTGTCTGACTTCTTTGGAGTTGTCTTGTTAAGGTCTGTAATTTTGTATACTTTAATTTCTTAACTCTTATTTATTATACATTGATTTAGCTTAAAGTCTATGAGCTTTAAGTGGGCTGTTTTTAAAAATTGTGTTGATGTTTTAAAATCAAATATTTCAAGCACATTATGAACTATTTGTTTTATGTTTTCTGCTCTGACATGAAAAAGATTAAGAGTGTGAGATCTGTTGGAGGAGCTGATGTGTTACATTTGTAATTTACTGATAGTGGCAAAGGAAGAGGTTTTAATTATTTGTCCCTTCCCTGATCTGATGTTATAATAGTTGCTCTGATTAAAAGGAGAAGAAGGCTTGATGATGTCTTGCAGCAGGTTTGAAGTAAACTTTTTATTTTAAGTTATCAAGCAAAGAAACAGTTTTCCTTTTTCTGCTCTGCATCTCAGCTACTGTTGTGAGACGATTATACAATTCTACATTTAAGGTATGCAATTTTTTCATTTTTTGATTATCTCTATCTTATACCTTTTAATTAGTTTCATTAAATTCTTTGCATTTGTTGTATTTTAACTTTGTTTTATCTTGTAGATTTCAAAGTAAGTACTTAAGACATGTTAGGGAATATTTATTTTCAGTTCTCTGTTCTGGCTGCAAATAAGTTAAGGCAAGATGATCTGTTGGAGATGCTCTGAAGTTGAATTTATTCTTTAAGGTTAGCAGAATATTATTTTCAAGCAGATATTGACCTCTTGCTGGTGTGAGACTATGGAATTGTATATCTAAGGTTTGTAGTCTTATTTTATGTTTACTTCTGTATTCTTTTTTTGTAGCTTTTTTTAACATAAATTTAGTGTGCTTTACATTTTTAGTATTTTCAAAATTTATCTTGGACTTCTGAATGCCAATATTTATGGCAAGTTAGGAACTATGTCTTTCTGTTCACTGCTTTCACTACAGACTAAAGTATGAGTTTTGTGGGAAAAGGTGAGAAGTTGCATTTATCAGTTAAAGTAAGCAAAAAAGGAAATGTTTCAATCTTTTAGACTGATTTTGACTTTCTGCTGTTGTTAGTTTTGTTTGAATTCTACATTTAAGTATTGTAAGCTTACATTATTTGTAGTCCTAGCTTTACTTTTTTGCATATTTTTGAGCTTACATTTTTGTTGTTCTTATTGTTGGTTTTTGGCCTTTTCTATATTTCAATTTTCTTTTTCTCATGGACTTAACACTTATTTTCTGTTGCGTGCTGTGATTGTGATAATTTAGGGCTGACTGATATGTTGAAGCAGCTGCAAAGCGGCATTCATTATTTATCGATTGTAGCACAGAAAAGGTTTTAAATTTTGTGACCTGCCAGGAGTTGTTGTTATAAGAATACTGTAAGATTCTATTGTTATGGTTTGCAATTGTGTATTTGTTTTACTCATTTTTCTTAATTCAGATTGACTTAATTTAGGTTTATTATACTTTACTTTTTTGTATTCCAGATTTTTTTATCTTGGTGATTTAATAGGAATTATTTTAAAGCAGGGTAGGAAAGATTTTTCTTTTGTTCTTTTTCTGACAGCCGACTGATTAAGGCTTGATTTGTCAGATGTGATAATAGGCAGAATTTATTAGTAGAAGCAGCAGAAAAGGAAATGTTATAGCTTTTCCTGGCCTGTTTCTGACCTGCTGCTGTGAGACTAGTTTAAATTCTACTTTAAAGTTTGAAAATTTGCATTAATTTATTAGTTTACACATATATATTGCAAATTCTATTTGCTTTATGATTGTTGCATGTTAAATTTATTTTTAACTTGGAATTTTAGAAGTTTGCATTTAGGGAAGTTAAGATATAATGATTTTCTTTTCTCTGCTCTTACTATCAAAAGTCTAAATTGCTCCATTGGAGGAATCAAGAAGATGGATTTATTTTTTGAACTTAGCAGAAAAGAAATATTTTTTAATCCTTTGGAAATATCAGTAACCTGCTAGTGATGTGAGATTATTTTGGAAATCTACATTTAGGATTTTCATTTTTTTTATATTTGTTTCATACTTTTAGTGTTATTTCTTGCAATATGCTTTGTCCTAGATTTGCTTTACTTTACTTTGCATTTGTTGTATGTTAAATATGTTATGCCTTGGGGTATTACAGAAATATGCAGGGGGAGTTAGCAAATATTTATTTTCTCTTCTCAGTTCCAACTGAAAAGGAATACGGCCAGCTGAGCAATGGGAGGAGCTGATTAGTTGCATTTATTATTTAAAGATAGCAGAAAATGAAAAATTTGTAATATTTTGCAGCACATATCTGCTACTGTTCTGAGAATAAATTGGAATGATACATTTAAGGTTTGTAATATTGCATTGTTTTAATTTTTCTTCCTTACACATCACAGTTTGTTTTAGCTTAAATTTGTTTTCCAATAAACTTACATTTTAAATTTGCCTTGCATTAGTCAAAACAAGTATGGAGGACATGTTAGGAAATTACTTTCTATTCTCTGCTTTCACTACAAATATATGAAGGCTAACCTATTAGTAGAGGAAGTTGACAAACAGCATTTATTACTAAAGGTTAGTAGCAAATAAAAAAAATTTAATCTTTTGGAGATAGCACTGACCAGCTGTTTTTGTGACACAAGTTTTGAATTCTACATCTATGGTTTGTTTTTGCATTCTTTTTATTGTTTTATTATAATTTATTGTGATTTATTTTAGGTTAGATTTGTTTCACTTTACATTTTCTATATTTTATCCTGAAGCAATAACATTATTTATGGTTACTTTGGATATATCTTCAGTCTATTCTCTTCTGTTCTCTGAGTGTAAATAGACTTAGGTTAGTTGATATTATGAAATATCTTGGAGCAGTCATTTAAGATTTATATTAGTAGCAAGTGAACATTTTGTACTCTTTTAACCCCACCACTGCCTTTCTACTGGGTATGTAGTTTGGAACTGTGCAATTTTCTTTACTTTCTAATTGCATTTTTCTTTGCCATAACTTTCTTTTTACATTTCTTGTATTTTAAAGTTGTGTTTATCTTAACATTTTAAAAATGTGTATTTTGAGCAAGCCAGGTCACACTACTTTCATGAGCTCTGCTCTGACTAAATATAGGGTAAGGCTATATAATCTGTGAAAGGAACTGAAAAGCAGCATTTATTTAAAATTAACAGAAAAGGAAAATACTTTATTGTTTTCTGGCCTGCTTCTGACCTGCTGCTGTGAGACTAGTTTAGAATTCTAAATTTAAAGTTTGCAATTTTGCATTAGTTTATTATTTTACTGATATATATTTCAAATTCTATTTTCTTTACCATTGTTGCATGTTAAATTTGTTTTTAACTTGGAATTTTAGAAGTTTGCCTTTAGGGCAAGTTAGATATAATGATTTTCTTTTCTCTAGTCTGACTACAAAGTTGTTAAGGTGGTCTACTGGAGGAAATGAGAAGTATGATTTATTTATTGAACGTAGCAGAAAAGAAATAAGTTTTAATGGAAATATCACTGATCTGCTGGTGATGTGAGATTAGTTTGGAATCCTACATTTCAAGTTTTCAATTTTTATTATTTTATATTTTACTATTACAAAAAGTTTAAGGCTAACCTATTAGTAGAGGACATTGACAAATAGCATTTTTTACTAAAGGTTAGTAGAACAAAAAAAAATGAGTTTAACCTTTTGGAGATACCACTGACCATCTGTTCTTGTGATAGAAGTTTTGAATTCTACATTTAAAGTTTGCAGTTTTTCCATGCTCTTTGTTCTTTTATTCTAATTTATTGTGATTTATGTTAGGTTAAATTTGTTTAACGTAACCTTTTCTGTATTTTATCCTTGACCATTAAAATTATTTATAGTTAAGTTGGAATCGCCTGCAGTCTGTTCTCTGCTCTGAGTGTAAAGAGACTTAGGTTAGGTGATATTATGAAGAAGCTTGGAACTATCATTTACTACTGATGTTAGTAGCAAAGGAATATTTTGCACTCTTTGAGGCCTTCCACTGACTTGCTAGTGAGTAAAAAGTTTGGATCTATGCAATTAACATTTAGAATTATTTTTATTTTTTAATAGCATTTTGCTTTGCCATATGTTTCCTTTTACACTTCCTTTATTTTTAAGTTCTATTTATGTTACAGTTTTAAAAAATGTGTACTTTGAGCAGGTCAGGTAACATTACTTTCCTGATCACTGCAATGACTAGGTATAGAGTAAGGCTATGCAATCCATGAGAAGAGTTAAGATGTATAATTTATTATTGAAGGTTAACACAAAAAGGAAAATGTTTTAATCTTGTCTGACACAGATCAGCTGATATTCTGAGATTACCTTTGAATTCAACATTTAAGTTTTCTAGGTTTGTAATGAATTTATTTTCACTTTTTTATTTAACTTTGTTTTAACTTATTTTTTTACAGTTTTTGTATTTAAGATTTTTTTTCCTTGAGGATTTAAAAGTATATATGTCAGGGTAAGAAATGTTCATTTTCTTGCTTGTTCTGGCTGCAAAGAGATCAAGGTATAGTGATTTCATAGAAGAGATGAGAACTAGCATTTATTATTTAAAGCTATTAGATAAGGAAAATGTTTTATTTTTCAGGAGGTTATGTTGACCTTCTCCTGTAGTCTGACTTTGTTGGAGTTGTCTTTTTAAGGTCTGTAATTTTGTATACTTTAATTTCTTAACTCTTATTTATTATACATTGATTTAGCTTAAAGTCTATGAGCATTAAATGAGCTGTTTTTAAAAATTGTGTTGACGTTTTAAAATCAAGTGTTTCAAGCACATTATGAACTATTTGTTTTATGTTCTCTGCTCTGACTTGAAAGAGATTAAGGGTATGAGATCTGTTGGAGGCTGCTGTGTTACATTTGTAATTTACTGATAGTGGCAATGGAAGAGGTTTTAATTATTTGGCCCTCCCCTGATCTGATGTTATAAGAGTTGCTCTGATTAAAAGGAGAAGAAGGCTTGATGATTTCTTGCAGGAGGTGAGAAGTACATTTTTTTATTTTAAGTTATCAGACAAGGAAACAGTTTTTCTTTTTCTGCTCTGCATCTCAGCTACTGTTCTGAGACGATTATACAATTCTACATTTAAGGTATGCAATTTTTTTCATTTTTTATTATCTTTATTTTATACCTTTCAATTAGTTTTAATAAATTCTTTGCATTTGTTGTATTTTAACTTTGTTTTATCTTGTAGTATTCAAAGTAAGCACTCAAGACATGTTAGGGAATATTTCTTTTCAGTTCTTTGTTCTGACAGCAAATAAGTTAAGGCAAGATGATCTGTTGGAGATGCTCTGAAGTTGCATTTATTCTTTAAGGGTAGCAGAATATTCTTTTCAAGCAGATAGTGACCTCTTGCTGGTGTGAGACAACTTTGGAATTGTATAACTAAGGTTTGTAGTCTTATTTTATGTTTACTTCTGTATTTTTTTTTTTTGCAGCTTTTTTAACATAAATGTATTGTGCTTTACATTTGTTGTCTTTTCAAAATGTATCTTGGACTTCTAAATGCCAATATTTAAGATAAGTTAGGAAATATGTCTTTCTGTCCTCTGCTTTCACTGCAGATAGACTAAGGTATGTGATCTGTGGGAAAAGGTGAGAAGTAGCATTTTTTATTTAAAGTAAGCAAAACAGGGAATGTTTCAATCTTTTAGACCGATTTTGACCTTCTGCTGTTATTTGAATTCTATATTTAAGCTTTGTAAGCTTACATTGTTTGTAATCCTAGCTTTACTTTTTTGCTATTGTTTGAGCTTAAATTTTTGTTGTTCTTGTTGTTTTTTAGCCTTTTCTATATTTCAGTTTTCTTTTTCTCATGGACTTAACACTTATTTTCTGTTGTGTGTTTTGACTGTGATAATTTAAGGCTGACTGATATGTTCAAGTAGCTGCAAAGCGGCACTGATTATTATCGATAGTAGCAAAGAAAAATGTTTTAATTTCTTGTGACCTACCTGGAGCTGCTGTTATAAGAATACTGTGGGATTCTATTATTATGGTTTGCAATTGTGCATTTTTTTTACTCCTTTGTTTTTAATTCAGATTTACTTCATTTAGGTTTATTGTACTTTACTTTTTTGTATTCCAGATTTTTTATCTTTGTGATTTTATAGGAATTATTTTGGGGCAGGGTAGGAAAAATGTTTCTTTCTGTTCTTTTTTCTGACAGCAGACTGATTAAAGGTTGATTTGTCAGATGTGATGATATGCAGAATTTATTAGAAGAAGCAGCAGAAAAGGAAATACTACAGTTTTTCCTGGCCTGTTTCTGACCTGCTGCTATGAGACTAGTTTAAATTCTAATTTAAAGTTTGCAATTTTGCATTTGTTTATTAGTTTACTCTTATTTATTGCAAATTCTATTTGCTTTACAATCGTTGCATGTTAAATTTGTTTTTAACTTGGAATTTTAGACATTAGCATTTAGGGCAAGTTAAGATATAATGATTTTCTTTTCTCTGCTCTTACTATGAAAAGGCTAAGTTGCTCCATTACAGGAATCGAGAAGATTAATTTTTTTTGAACTTAGCAAAAAAGAAATAGTTTTTTTTATCCTTTGGAAATATCACTGACCTGCTGGCGATGTGAGATTATTTTGGAAATCTACATTTAAGATTTTCATTTTTTTGTAGCTTGTTTATCCTTTTGTGTTATTTCTTGCAACATGCTTTATGCTAGATTTACTTTGCTTTACTTTGCATTTGTTGTATGTTGAATAAGTTATGCCTTGGGGTAGTAAAGAAATATTCAGGAAGAGTTAGCAAATATTTATTTTCTCTTCTCAGTTCCAACTGAAAAAGAATAAGGCCAGCTGAAGAATGGGAGGAGCTGATAATCTGCATTTATTATTTAAACATAGCAGAAAAGGAAACAATTTGTAATCTTTTGCAACAGATATCTGCTACTGTTCTGAGAATAATTTGGAATGATTCATTTAAGGTTTGTAATATTGCATTGTTTTAATTTTTCTTCCTTACCTATCACAGTTTGTTTTAGCTTAATTTTTTTTCAAATAAACTTGCATTTAAAATTTGTCTTGCATTAGTTAAAACAAGTATTGAGGACATGTTAGGAAATTACTTTCTATTCTCTGCTTTCACTACAAATATATGAAGGCTAACCTATTAGTAGAGGAAGTTGACAAATAGCATTCATTACTAAAGGTTAGTAGCAATTATAAAGATTTTAATATTTTGGAGATAGCACGGACCAGCTGTTTTTGTGATACAAGTTTTGATTTCTACATTTAAGGTTTGTTTTTGCATTCTTTTTATTATTTTATTGTAATTTATTGTGATTTATTTTAGGTTAGATTTATTTCACTTTACATTTTCTATATTTTATCCTGAGGCATTAAAATTATTTATGGTTACTTTGGAAATATCTTCAGTCTATTCTTTTCTCTTCTCTAAGTGTAAAAAGACTTAGGTTAGTTGATATTATGAAGTATCTTGGAGCTGTTATTTAAAATTTATGTTAGTAGCAAGTGAAAATGTTGTACTCTTTTATCTCTACCACTGACTTTCTACTGGGTGTGTAGTTTAGAACTGTGAAATTTTCTTTACTTTCTAATTACATTTCTCTTTGCCATAATGTTCTTTTTACATTTCTTGTATTTTAAAGTTGTGTTTATCTTAACATTTTAAAAAATGTGTATTTTGAGCAAGCCAGGTCACATTACTTTTGTGAGCTCTGCTCTGACTAGATAAAGAGTAAAGCTATATAATTTGTTAGAGGAGCTGAGAAGCAGCATTTATTTAAAATGAACAGAAAAGGAAATATTTTATTGTTTTCTGGCCTGCTTCTAACCTGCTGCTGTGAGACTAGGTTAGAATTCTAAATTTCAAGTTTGCAATTTTGCATTAGTTTATTAGTTTACTGATATATATTTAAAATTCTATTTTCTTTACCTTTGTTGCATGTTAAATTTGTTTTTAACTTGGAATTTTAAATGTTTGCATTTAGGGCAAGTTAGATATAGTGATTTTCTTTTCTTTAGCCTGACTACAAAGATGTTAAGGTGATCTATTGGAGGAACTGAGAAGTATGATTTATTTTTTGAACTTAGCAGAAAATAAATACATTTTAATGGAAATATCACTAATCTGCTGGTAATGTGAGATTATTCTGGAATTCTACATTTCAAATTTTCAATTTTTATTGTTTTATATTATTAGTATTACAAAAATTTTAAGGCTAGCTTATTAGTAGAGGACATTGACAAATAGTATTTATTACTAAAGGTTAGTAGAACATAAAATGATTTTAACCTTTTGGAAATACCACTGGCCATCTTTTCTTGTGATAGAAGTTTTGAATTCTACATTTAAAGTTTGCAGTTTTTCCATTCATTTTATTCTTTTATTCCAATTTATTATGATTTATTTCAGGTTAAGTTTGTTTAATGTAACATTTTCTATATTTTATCCTTGAGCATTAAAAATGTTTTTTAGTTAAGTTGAAGTTGCCTCCAGCCTGTTATCTGCTCTGAGTGTAAAGAGACTTAGATTAGGTGATATTATGGAACAGCTTGGAACTATCATTTACTACTGATGTTAGTAGAAATGGAATATTTTGCACTCTTTTAGACCTGCCACTGACTTGCTAGTAAGTAGTTTTGAACTATGCACTTAAGATTTACAACTTTTAAAACATTTATAACTGGATTTTGCTTTGCCATAACTTTCTTTTTATGCTTCTTGTATTTTAAAGTTGTACTTATCTTACAGTTTAAAAAATGTGTACTTTGAGCAGGTCAGGTAACATTATTTTCCTGATCTATCCACTGACTAGGTATAAAGTAAGGCTATGCAATCCATGAGAGGAGTTAAGAAGTATCATTTATTATTTAAGGTTAACCCAAAAAGGAAAATGTTTTAATCTTGTCAGACACTGACCAGCTGATATTCTGAGATTACTTTTGAATTCAACTTTTAAGCTTTAAGTGAGCTGTTTTTTAAAATTGTGTTGACGTTTTAAAATCAAGTATTTCAAGCAAGTTATGAACAATTTATTTTATGTTCTCTGCTCTGACTTGAAATAGATTAAGGGTGTGAGATCTGTTGGGGGAGCTGCTATGTTACATTTGTAATTTACTGATAGTGGCATTGGAAGAGGTTTTAATTATTTGGCCCTCCCCTGACCTGATGCTATAAGAGTTGCTCTGATTAAAAGGAGAAGAAGGCTTGATGATGTGCAGGAGGTGAGAAGTAACATTTCTTATTTAAAGTTATCAGACAAGGAAACAGTTTTCCTTTTTCTGCTCTGCATCTCAGCTACTGTTCTGAGACGATTATACAATTCTTCATTTAAGGTATGCATTTTTTTTTTATTTTTTTGATTATCTCTGTCTTATACATTTCAATTAGTTTCATTAAATTCTTTGCATTTTTTGTATTTTAACTTTGTTTTCAAAGTAAGTACTCAAGGCATGTTAGGGAATATTTCTTTTCTATTTTCTTTTCTGACTGCAAATAAGTTAAGGCAAGATGATCTTTCGGAGATGCTCTGAAGTTGGATTATTTCTTTAAGGTTAGCAGAATATTCTTTTCAACAGATAGTGACCTCTTGCTGGTGTGAGACTACTTTGGAATTGTATATCTAGGGTTTGTAGTCTTATTTTGTTTACTTCTGTATTCTTTTTTTTGCAGCTTTTTTAACATACATTTATTGTGCTTTAAATTTATTATCTTTTCAAAATTTATTTTGGACTTCTGAATGCCACTATTTAAGGCAAGTTAGGAAATATGTCTTTCTGTTCTCTACTTTTACTACAGACAGACTAAGGTATGTGATCTGTGGGAAAAGGTGAAAAGCAGCATTTATCTTTTAAAGTAAGCAAAAAAGGGAACGTTTCAATGTTTTAGACCAATTTTGACCTTCTGCTGCTGTTAGTCTTGTTTGAATTCTACATTTAAGCTTTGTAAGCTTACATTTTTTAGTTGTTTACTTTTCTGCATATTGTTTGAGTTTAAATTTGGTTTTGTTGTTTTTCTGCCTTTGCTATATTTCAATTTTGTTTTTCTCATGGACTTAACATTTATTTTCTGTTGTGTGCTGTGATTGTGATAATTTAAGGCTGACTAATATGTTGAAGCAGCTGCAAAGTGGCATTTATTATTTTTTGATAGTAGCAAAGAATAAGGTTTTAATTTCTTATATCCTGCTCAGAGCTGCTTTTCTAAGAATACTGTACCATTCTATTATTATTGTTTGCAACTGTGATTTTTTTTCTTACTCCTTATTTTATTAATTCAAATTGCCTTAATTTAAGTTTAATGTATTTTTTCTTTTTTGTGTTCCAGATTTTTTTATCTTGGTGATTTAATAGGAATTATTTTAGGGCAGGGTAGGAAAGATTTTTTTTCTGTTTTTTTTTCTGACAGCAGACTTATTAAGGCTTCGTTTGTCAGATTTGATGATAAGCAGCATTTATTAGTAGAAGCAGCAGAAAAGGAAAGTGTCTATATTAGAAAATCGAAGTTTCAAAACTTTGAATGTTCTAATATCGATCCCTATTCAGGGAAAAAAATTGCTGTTCCAAAATACATACACACAACACAATCACACCAAACAAACAGCAATATACACACATACACCTAAAATCTTACACCTAACCCTACACTAAACTATACACATACCACTAACTATCCACTTACCTTAACCCAAACCCTAACCCTAAGGTCCATCGCTATGGCACACTCACCTCATCCGCACCCTAACCCTAACTTACCTACCCCGCCCTAACCCTCATGTCCACACAATTGCACACTTACCTGACCCGCACCCTAACCCTAACTCACCTAACCCGCCCAAACCCTCACATCCACACAATTGCAAACATACCTAACTCACTCCCTAACCCTAACTCACCTAACCCATCCTAACCCTCACGTCCACACAATCGCACACATACCTAACCTGCACCCTAACCCTAACTAACTTAAGCCGCACTCAATCGCACACTTACCTGAACCTGACCTGTAGCTTTCCACCACAGCACTGAAAATTCCAAAGCAACAGAAATAGACAACCAAATTCTTTCCCTAGGAAAAAATTTGGTTTTCTGTTGCTTGATATTTTCAGCTTTTGCTGAATAGGGTTTGATATTAGAACATTCAAAGTTTTGAAACTTCATGTTCTAATATAGACCCACAAGGAAATGCTATAGTTTTTCCTGGCCTGCTTCTGACATGCTGCTGTGAGACTAATTTAAATTCTAAATTTAAAGTTTGCAATTTTGCATTAGATTATTAGTTTACTCATATATATTGCAAATTATATTTGTTTTACTATTGTTGCATCTTAATTTTTTTTAACTTGGAATTTTAGAAGTTTGCATTTAGAGCAAGTTAAGATATAATGATTTTCTTTTCTCTGCTCTGACTGCAAAGGGCTAAGTTGCTCTATTGGAGAAATCGAGAAGAGTTGCTCTGATTAAACGGAGAAGAAGGCTTGATGATGTGCAGCAGGTGAAAAGTAACATTTCTGGTTTAAAGTTATCAGACAAGGAAACAGTTTTCCTTTTTCTGCTCTGCATCTCAGCTACTGTTTTGAGCTGATTATACAATTCTTCATTTAAAGTATGCATTTTTTTTTCATTTTTTGATTATCTCTGTCTTATACCTTTCAATTAGTTTCATTAAATTTTTTGCATTTGTTGTATTTTAACTTTATTTTATCTTGCAGTTTTCAAAGTAAGTACTCAAGGCATGTTAGGGAATATTTCTTATCTGTTCACTGTTCTTACTGCAAATAAGTTAAGGCAAGATGATCTGTTGGAGATGCTCTGAAGTTGCATTTATTCTTTAAGGTTAGCAGAATATTCTTTTCAAGCAGATAGTGACCTCTTCCTGGTGTGACACTTCTTTGGAATTGTATATTTAAGGTTTGTAGTCTTATTGTATGTTTACTTCTGTATTCTTTTTTGCGGCATTTCTTACATACATTTATTGTGCTTTACATTTGTTATCTTTTCAAAATTTATCTTGGACTTCTGTATGCCAATATTTAAGGCAATTTAGGAAATATGTCTTTCTGTTCTTTGATTTCACTGCAGACAGACTAAGGTATGTGATCTGTGGGAAAAGGTGAGAAGTAGCATTTATCATTTAAAGTAAGCAAAAAAGGGAATTTTTTAATCTTTTAGACCAATATTGACCTTCTGCTGTTGTTAGTCTTGTTTGAAATCTACGCTTAAGCTTTATAAGCTTACATTGTTTGTAGTCCTAGCTTTACTTTTTTGCATATTGTTTGAGCTTACATTTTTGCTGTTGTTGTTTTTTGGCCTTTTCTATATTTCAGCTTTTTTTCATGGACTTAACATGTATTTTCTGTTGTGTGCTGTGATTGTGCTAATTTAAGGCTGACTGATATGTTAAAGCAGCTGCAAAGCAGCATTTATTATTTATTGATAGTAGCAAAGAAGAAGGTTGTAGTCTCTTGTGACCTGCCCAGAGCTGCTGTCATAACAATACTGTAGGATTCTATTATTATGGTTTGCAATTTTGCATTTTTTTCTTACTCCTTTTTTAATTCAGATTGACTTAATTAAGTTTTATTGTACTTTACTTTTTTGTATTCCAGATTTTTTATCTTGGTGATTTAATAGGAATTATTTTAGGGCAGGGTAGGAAAGATTTTTTTTCTGTTCTTTTTTCTGACAGCAGACTGATTAAGGCTTAGTTTGTCAGATGTGATGATAAGCAGCATTTATTAGTAGAAGTAGCAGAAAATTAAATGTTATAGTTTTTCTTGGCCTGTTTCGGAGCTGCTGCTGTGAGACTAGTTTAAATTCTAATTTAAAGTTTGCAGTTTTGCATTAGTTTATTTGTTTACTTATATATATTGGAAATTCTATTTGCTTTACGGTCATTGCATGTTAAATTTGTTTTTAACTTGGAATTTTAGAAGTTTGCATTTAGGGCAAGTTAAGATATAATGATTTTCTTTTCTCTGCTCTTACTACGAAAAGGCTAAGTTGCTCCATTGAAGGAATCGAGAAGATGGATTTATTTTTTGAACTTAGCAGAAAATAAATATTTTTTAATCCTTTGGAAATATCACTGACATGCTGGTGATGTAAGATTATTTTGGAAATCTACATTTCAGATTTTCATTTTTGTATAGGTTTTTTTATACTTTTAGTGTTATTTCTTGCAATATACTTTGTCCTAGTTTTGCTTTACTTTACTTTGCATTTGTTGTATGTTAAATATGTTATGCCTTAGGGGTATTAAAGAAATATTCAGGGGGAGTTAGCAAATATTTATTTTCTCTTCTCAGTTCCAACTGAAAAAAGAATAAGGCCAGCTGAGCAATGGGAGAAGCTGATAAGTTGCATTTATTATTTAAACATAGCATAAAAGGAAAATTTTGTAATCTTTTGCAACACATATCTGCTACTGTTCTGAGAATAAGTTGGAATGATACATTTAAGGTTTGTAATATTGGATTGTTTTAATTTTTCTTCCTTACATATCACAGTTTGTTTTAGCTTAAATTTGTTTTGCAATAAACTTGCATTTTAAATTTGTCTTGCATTAGTTAAAACAAGTATTGAGGACATGTTAGGAAATTACTTTCTATTCTCTACTTTCACTACAAATATATGAAGGCTATCCTATTAGTAGAGGAAGTTGACAAATATCATTTATTACTAAAGGTTAGTAGCAAATCAGAATATTTTAATCTTTTGGAGATAGCACCGACTAGTTGTTTTTGTGATACAAGTTTTTAATTCTACATTTAAGGTTGTTTTTGCATTATTTTTATTATTTTATTGTAATGTATTGTGATTTATTTTAGGTTATATTTGTTTCACTTTACATTTTCTATATTTTGTCCTGAAGCATTAAAATTATTTATGGTTACTTTGGAAATATATTCAGTCTATTCTCTTCTCTTCTGTTCTCTGAGTGTAAATAGACTTAGGTTAGTTGATATTATGAAGTATCTTGGAACTGTCATTTAAGATTTATGTTAGTAGCAAGTGAAAATTTTGTACTCTTTTAGCCCCACCACTGCCTTTCTACTGGGTATGTAGTTTGGAAGTTTGCAATTTTCTTTACTTTCTAATTACATTTTTCTTTGCCATAACTTTCTTTTTACATTTCTTGTATTTTAAAGTTGTGTTTATCTTAACATTTTAAAAATGTGTATTTTGAGCAAGCCAGGTCACATTACTTTCGTGAGCTCTGCTCTGACTAGACACAGAGTAAGACTATATAATCTGTGAGTGGAGCTGAGAAGCAGCATTTATTTAAAATTAACAGAAAAGGAAAATACTTTATTGTTTTTTGGCCTGCTTCTGACCTGCTGCTGTGAGACTAGTTTAGAATTCTAAATTTAAAGTTTGCAATTTTACATTAGTTTATTAGTTTACTGATATATATTTCAAATTCTATTTTCTTTACCATTGTTGCATGTTAAATTTGTTTTTAACTTGGAATTTTAGAAGTTTTCCTTTAGGGCAAGTTAGATATAATGATTTTCTTTTCTCTAGTCTGACTACAAAGATGTTAAGGTGATCTATTGGAGGAATTGAGAAGTATGATTTATTTATTGAACTTAGCAGAAAAGAAATAGGTTTTAATGGAAATATCACTGATCTGCTGGTGATGTGAGATTAGTTTGGAATCCTACATTTCAAATTTCAATTTTTATTGTTTTATATTACTACTATTACAAAAAGTTTAAGGCTCATCTATTAGTAGAGGACATTGACAAACAGCATTTTTTACTAAAGGTTAGTAGAACAAAAAGAAGTTTAACCTTTTGGAGATACCACTGACCATCTGTTCTTGTGATACAAGTTTTGAATTCTAAATTTAATGTTTGCAGTTTTTCCATTCTCTTTATTCTTTTATTCTGATTGATTGTGATTTATTTTAGGTTAAATTTGTTTAACATAACATTTCTATATTTTATCCTTGACCATTAAAATTGTTTATAGTTAAGCTGGAGTTGCCTCCATTCTGTTCTCTGCTCTGAGTATAAAGAGGCTTAGGTTAGGTGATATTATGAAGTAGCTTGAAAATATCATTTACTACTGATGTTAGTAGAAAAGGAATATTTTGCACTCTTTGAGACCTGCCACTGACTTGCTAGTAAGTAGTCTGGAACTATGCACTTAAAATTTACGCTTTTTTTAACTTTTAATTGAATTTTGCTTTGCCATAACTTTTGTTTTACACTTCTTGTATTTTAAAGTTGTGCTTATCTTACAGTTTACAAAATGTGTACTTTGAGCAGATCCGGTAACATTACTTTCTTGATCTATGCACTGACTAGCTATAAAGTAAAGCTATGCAATCCGTGAGAGGAGTTAAGAAGTATCATTTATTATTTAAGGTTAACCCAAAAAGGAAAATGTTTTAATCTTTTCTGACATTGACCAGCTGATATTCTGAGATAACTGTTGAATTCAACATTTAAGTTTTCTAGGTTTGTAATGGATTTATTTTCACTTTTTTATTTCACTTTGTTTTAACTTGTTTTTTTTTTTACAGTTTTTATATTTAAGATTTTTCCTTGGGGATTTAAAAGTATATATGTCAGGGTTAAGAAAGGTGCATTTTCTTGCTTGCTCTGGATGCAAAGAGATAAGGCATAGTGATGTCAGAGAAGAGATGAGAACTAGCATTTATTATTTAAACTTATTAGATAAGGAAAAGGTTTTATTTTTCAGGAGCTTATATTGACCTACTCCTGTTGTCTGACTTCTTTGGAGTTGCCTGTTTAAGGTCAGTAATCTTGTATACTTTAATTTCTTAACTTTTATTTATTATACATTGATTTAGTTTAAAGTCTATGAGCTTTAA
Organism: Protopterus annectens; assembly: GCF_019279795.1. Taxonomy (NCBI): domain Eukaryota; kingdom Metazoa; phylum Chordata; order Ceratodontiformes; family Protopteridae; genus Protopterus; species Protopterus annectens. The sequence goes on along the minus strand of NC_056729.1, from coordinate 1,409,266,891 downwards.
GTGAGCTGTTTTTAAAAATCGTGTTGAAGTTTTAAAATTAAGTATTTCAAGCACATTATAAACTATTTATTTTATGTTCTCTGCTCTGACTCGAAAGAGATTAAGGGTGTGAGATCTGTTGGAGGAGCTGCTATGTTATATTTGTAATTTACTGATAGTGGCAATGGAAGAGGTTTTAATTATTTCTCCCTCCCCTGACCTGATGTTATAAGAGTTGCTCTGATTAAAAGGAGAAGAAGGATTGATGACTTCTTGCAGGAGGTGAGAAGTAACATGTCTTACTTTAAGTTATCAGACAAAGAAACAGTTTTCCTTTTTCTGCTCTGCATCTCAGCTACTGTTCTGAGATGATTATATAATTCTACATTTAAGGTATGCAATTTTTTTTTCATTTTTTGATTATCTTTGTCTTATACCTTTCAAGTAGTTTCATTAAATTATTTGCATTTGTTGTATTTTAACTTTGTTTTATCTTGTAAGCAAGTACTCAAGACATGTTAGGGAATATTTATTTTCTATTCTCTGTTCTGACTGCAAATAAGTTAAGGCAAGATGATCTATTGGAGATGCTCAGAAGTTGCCTTTCTTCTTTAAGGTTAGCAAAATAATCTTTTTAAGCAGATAGTGACCTCTTGGTGGTGTGAGACTATGTAATTGTATATCTAAGGTTTGTAGTCTTATTTTATGTTTACTTTTGTGTTTTTATTTTGCAGCTTTTTAACATACATTTATTGTGCTTTACATTTGTTGTCTTTTCAAAATTTACCTTGGACTTCTGAATGCCAATATTTAAGGCAAGTTAGGAAATATGTCTTTCTGTTCTCTACTTTCACTACAGACAGACTATGGTATGTGATCTGTGGGAAAAGGTGAGAAGTTGCATTTATCATTAAAAGTAAGCAAAAAAAGGGAATGTTTCAATCTTTTAGACCAATATTGACCTTCTTCTGCTGTTAGTCTTGTTTGAAATCTACATTTAAGGTTTGTAAGCTTACATTTTTTTAGTCGTTTACTATTCTGCATATTGTTTGAGCTTAAATTAGGTTTTGTTGTTGTTTTTCTGGCTTTGCTATATTTCAATTTTGTTTTTCTCATGGACTTATTTTCTGTTGTGTGCTTTGATTGTGATAATTTAAGGCTGACTGATATGTTGAAGTAGCTGCAAAGTGGCATTTGATACTTATCGAGGCATTTATTATTTTCCTAGGGAAAAAAATGTGCTGTTCCAAAACACATACACACAACACAATCACACCAAACAAACAGCAATCCATACACATACACCTAAAATCTTACACCTATCCCTACACTAAACTATACATGCATCACTAACTATCCACTTACCTTAGCCCAAACCCTAAACCTAAGGTCCGTCACTATCGCACACTCACCTCAACAGCACCCTAACTCTACCTCACCTACCCCACCCTAACCCTCATGTTCACACAATCACAGACTTACCTGACCCTGTGCCCTAACCCTAATTCACCTAACCCACCCTAACCCTCATGTCCACACAATCGAATACACATACCTAACCAGCGCCCTTACCCTAACTCACCTAATCTGCCCTAACCCTCACATCCATACAATCATATACATACCTAACCCACACCCTAACCCTAACTAACCTAACCCGCACTCAATCGCACACTTACCTGAACCTGACCTGTAACTTTTCACCACAACGCTAAAAATACTGACGCAACAGAAAAGGACAACCAAATTCTTTCCCTAGGAAAAAATTTGGTTTTCTGTTGCTTCGATATTTTTAGCTTTTGCTGAATAGGAGTTGATATTAGAACATTCGAAGTTTTGAAACTTCAATGTTCTAATATAGACCCACAAGGAAATGTTATAGTTTTTCCTGGCCTGCTTCTGACATGCTGCTGTGAGACTAATTTATATTCTAAATTTAAAGTTTGCAATTTTGCATTAGTTTATTAGTTTACTCATATATATATTACAAATTCTATTTGCTTTACTATTGTTGCATGTTAATTTTTTTTTTTAACTTGGAATTTTAGAAGTTTGCACTTACGGCAAGTTAAGATATAATGATTTTCTTTTCCCTGCTCTGACTGCAAAAGGCTAAGTTGCTCTATTGGAGGAATCGAGAAGATCGATTTATTTTTTGAACTTAGAAGAAAAGAAATATATTTTAATTCTTTGAAAATATCACTGACCTGCTAGTGATGTGAGATAATTTTGGAAATCTACATTTCAGATTTTCATTTTTTTTAAATTTTTTTTATACTTTTAGTGTTATTTCTTGCAATATGCTTTGTCCTAGATTTGCTTTGCTTTACTTTGCATTTGTTGCATGTTAAACATGTTATGCCTTTTGGTATTAAAGAAATATTCAGGGGATATTAGCAAATATTCATTTTCTCTTCTCAGTTCCAACTGAAAAAGAATAAGGCTAGCTGAGCAATGGGAGAAGCTGAGAAGATGCATTTATGATTTAATGATAGAAGAAAAGGAAACAATTTGTAATCTTTTGCAACAGATATCTGCTACTGTTCTGAGAATAATTTGGAATGGTACATTTAAGGTTTGTAATATTGCATTGTTTTAATTTCTCTTCCTTACATATCACAGCTTGTTTTAGCTTAAATTCGTTTTCCAATAAACTTGCATTTTAAGTTTGTCTTGCATTAGTCAAAGCAAGTATTGAGGACATATTAGGAAATTACTTTCTATTCTCTGCTTTCACTAAACATATATGAAGGCTAACCTATTAGTAGAGGAAGTTGACAAATATCATTTATTACTAAAGGTATATAGCAAATAAAAAGATTTTAATCTTTTGGAGATAGCACTAACAAGCTGTTTTTGTGATACAAGTTTTTAATTCTACATTTAAGGTTTGTTTTTGTATTCTTTTTTATTATTTTATTGAAATGTATTGTGATTTATTTTAGGTTAGATTTGTTTCAATTTACATTTTCTATATTTTATCCTGAAACATTAAAATTATTTATGGTTACTTTGGAAATACCTTCAGTCTTTTCTCTTCTCTGAGTGTAAATAGACTTAGGTTAGTTGATATTATGAAGTATCTTGGAGCTGTCATTTAAGATTTATGTTAGTTGTTGTGTCTTTCAGCTTTTCCCGGTTAGGGGTCGCCACAGTGGAACTCCGGTCCGCTAATGATTGGCAGTAGATTTTTACGTACTGACTTGCCGGGCCTAATGCACAACCTTCAATGAAGGAACACCCATTCATGCATGTCGCCACACAGAAGAAGCTCTAACTGAGAATCGAACGGGCAACAATTAACTGCGCCCATTCACGCATGTCGCCACACAGAACACGCTCTAACTGAGAATTGAATGGGGAACGTCTAACTGTGAGGCGACAATGCTACCGTAGCACCACCACCACAGTGCTATATTTAAGATTTATGTTAGTAGCAAGTGAAAATTTTGTACTCTTTTAGCCCCACAACTGTCTTTCTACTGGGTATGTAGTGTGGAACTTTGCAATTTTCTTTACATTCTAATTGCATTTTTCTTTGCCATAACTTTCTTTTAATATTTCTTGTATTTTAAAGTTGTGTTTATTTTAACATTTTAAAAATGTGTATTTTGAGCAAGCCTGGCCACATTACTTTTGTGAGCTATGCTCTGACTAGATACAGAGTAAGGCTATATAATCTGTGAGAGGAGCTGAGAAGCAGCATTTATTTAAAATTAACAGAAAAGAAAAAATGCTTTATTGTTTTCTGGCCTGCTTCTGACCTGCTGCTGTGAGACTAGTTTAGAATTCTAAAATTAAAGTTTCCAATTTTGCATTAGTTTATTAGTTTACTGATATATATTTCAAATTCTGTTTTCCTTACTATTGTTGCATGTTAAATTTGGTTTTAACTTGGAATTTTAAAAGTTTGCCTTTAGGGCAAGTTAGATATAATTATTTTCTTTTCTCTAGTTTGACTACAAAGATGTTAAGGTGATCTATTGGAGGAATTGAGAAGTATGATTTATTTATTGAACTTAGCAGAAAATAAATACATTTTAATATAAATATCACTGATCTGCTGGTGATGTGAGATTAGTTTGGAATCCTACATTTCAAATTTTCAATTTTTATTGTTTTATATTACTACTATTACAAAAAGTTTAAGGCTAACCTATTAGTAGAGGAAATTGACAAATAGCATTTTTTACTAAAGGTTAGTAGAACAAAAAATGAGTTTAACCTTTTGGAGATACCACTGACCATTTGTTCTTGTGATACACATTTTGAATACTACATTTAAAGTTTGCAGTTTTTCCATTCTCTTTATTCTTTTATTCTAATTTATTGTGATTTATTTTAGGTTAAATTTGTTTAACGTAACATTTTCTATATTTTATCCTTGAGCATTAAAATTGTTTATAGTTAAGTTGGAATTGCCTCCAGTCTGTTCTTTGCTCTGAGTATAAAGAGACTTAGGTTAGGTGATATTATGAAGAAGATTGGAACTATCATTTACTACTGATGTTAGTAGCAAAGGAATATTTTGCACTCTTTGAGATCTTCCACTGACTTGCAGGTGAGTAAGTAGTTTGGATCTATGCAATTAACATTTATAATTGTTTTTACTTTTTAATTACATTTAGCTTTGCCATAAGTTTCTGTTTACATTTCTTGTATTTTTAAGTTCTGTTTATCTTACAATTTTAAAAAATGTGTACTTTGAGCAGGTTGGGTAACATTACTTTCCTGATCTCTGCAATGACTAGGTATAGAGTAAGGCTATGCAATCCATGAGAAGAGTTAAGAAGTATCATTTAATATTTAAGGTTAACACAAAAAGGAAATTTTTAAATCTTGTCTGACAATGATTAGCTGATATTCTGAGATTACCTTTGAATTCAACATTTATGTTTTCTAGGTTTGTAATTAATTTATTTTCACTTTTTTAATTCACTTTGTTTTAACTTACTTTTAAAAGTTTCTGTATTTAAGATTTTTTCCTTGGGGACTTAAAATATATATGTCAGGGTAAGAAAGTTTCATTTTCTTGCTTGCTCTGGCTGCAAACAGAGTAAGGTATAGTGATTTCAGAGAAGAAACGAGAACTAGCATTTATTATTTAAACTTATTAGATAAGGAAAATGTTTTATTTTCAGGAGCTTATATTGACCTTCTCCTGTTGTCTGACTTTATTTGAGTTGTCTTTTTAAGGTCTGTCATTTTGTATACTTTAATTTCTTAACTCTTATTTATTATACATTGATTTAGCTTAAAGTCTATGAGCATTAAGTGAGCTGTTTTTAAAAATTGTGTTGAAGTTTTAAAATCAAGAATTTCAAGCACATTTTGACGTATTTGTTTTATGTTCTCTGCTCTGACTTGAAAGAGATTAAGGGTGTGAGATCTGTTGGAGGATCTGCTGTGTTACATTTGTAATTTACTGATAGTGGCAATGGAAGAGGTTTTACTTATTTGGCCCTCCCCTTATCTGATGTTATAAGAGCTGCTCTGATTAAAAGGAGAAGAAGGCTTGATGATTTCTTGCAGGAGGTGAGAATTAACATTTTTTATTTTAAGTTATCAGATAAGGAAACAGTTTTCCTTTCTCTGCTATGCATCTCAGCTACTGTTCTGAGACGATTATACAATTCTACATTTAAGGTGTGCAATTTTTATCATTTTTTTGATTATCTTTATGTCATACCTTTCTATTAGTTTTTTTAAAATTCTTTGCATTTGTTGTATTTTAACTTTGTTATATCTTGTAGATTTCAAAGTAAGTACTCAAGGCATGTTAGGGAATATTTCTTTTCAGTTCTCTGTTCTGACTGCAAATAAATTAAGGCAAGACGATCTGTTGGAGATGCTCTGAAGTTACATTTATTCTTTAAGGTTAGAAGAATATTTTTTTCAAGCAGATATTGACCTCTTGCTGGTGTCAGACTACTTTGGAATTGTATATCTAAGGTCTGTAGTCTTATTTTATGTTTACTTCTTTATTCTTTTTTGCAGCTTTTTTAACATAAATTTATTATGCTTTACATTTGTTGTCTTTTCAAAATTTATCTTGGACTTTTGAATGCCAATATTTAAAGTAAGTTAGGAAATATGTCTTTCTGTTCTCTGCTTTCACTGCAGACAGACTAAGGTATGTGATCTGTGGGAAAAGGTGAGAAGTAGCATTTGTCATTTAAAGTAAACAAAAAAGGGAATGTTTCAATCTTTTAGACCAATATTGACATTCTGCTGTTGTTAGTCTTGTTTGAATTCTACATTTAAGCTTTGTAACCTTACATTGTTTGTAGTCCTAGCTTTACTTTTTTGCATATTGTTTGAGCTTACATTTTTGTTATTCTTGTTTTTTTCGGCCTTTTCTATATTTCAATTTTCTTTTTCTCATGGACTTAACACTTATTTTCTGTTGTGTGCTATGATTGTGATAATTTAAGGCTGACTGATATGTTGAAGCAGCTGCAAAGCGGCATTGATTATTTATCAACAGTAGCAAAGAAAAAGGTTTTAATCACATGTGACCTGCCTGGAGCTGCTGTTATAAGAATACTGTAGGATACTATTATTATGGTTTACAATTGTGCATTTTTTTTACTCCTTTTTAATTCAGATTGACTTAATTTAAGTTTATTGTACTTTACTTTTTTGCATTCCAGATTTTTTTTATCTTGGTGATTCATTAGGAATTATTTTAGGGCAGGGTAGGGAAGATTTTTCTTTCTATTCTATTTTCTGTAAGCAGACTGATTAAGGTTGATTTGTAAGATATGATGAAAGGCAGAATTTATTAGTAGAAGCAGCAGAAAAAAATGCTATAGTTTTTCCTGGCCTGTTTCTGACCTGCTGCTGTGAGACTAGTTCAAATTCTAATTTAAAGTTTGCAATTTTGCATTAGTTTATTCATTTACTCATATATATTGCAAATCCTATTTGCTTTACGATCGTTGCATGTTACATTTGATTTTTAACTTGGAATTTTAGAAGTTTGCATTTAGGGCAAGTTAAGATATAATGATTTTCTTTTCTCTGCTCTTACTTTGAAAAGGCTAAGTTGCTCCACTGGAGGAATCGAGAAGATGGTTTAATTTTTGAACTTAGCAGAAAAGAAATATTTTTTAATCCTTTGGAAATATCACTGACCTGCTGGTGATGTGAGATTATTTTGGAAATCTACATTTAAGATTTTCATTTTTTTTTTTTGTATTTTTTTATACTTTTAGTGTTACTTCTTGCAATATGCTTTGTCCTAGATGTGCTTAGCTTTACTTTGCATTTGTTGTATGTTATATATGTTATGCCTTGGGGTAGTAAAGAAATATTCAGGAGGAGTTAGCAAATATTTATTTTCTCTTCTCATTTCCATCTGAAAAAGAATAAGGCCAGCTGAGCAATGGGAGGAGCTGATAAGTTGCATTTATTATTTAAAGATAGAAGAAAAGGAAACAATTTGTAATCTTTTGAAACAGATATTTGTTACTGTTCTGAGAATAATTTGGAATGATACATTTAAGGTTTGTAATATTGCATTGTTTTAAATTTGTCTTCCTTACATATCACAGTTTGTTTTAGTATAAATTTGTTTTCCAATAAACTTGCATTTTAAATTTGTCTTGCTTTAGTCAAAACAAGTATTGAGGACATGATAGGAAATGAATTTCTATTCTCTGCTTTCACTAAACATATATTAAGGCTAACCTATTAGTAGAGGAAGTTGACAAATATAATTTATTACTAAAGGTTAGTAGCAAATAAAAAGATTTTAATCTTTTAGAGATAGCACTGACCAGCTGTTTTTGTGATACAAGTTTTTATTTCTACATTTAAGGTTGTTTATGCACTCTTTTTATTATTTTATTGTAATTTATTGTGATTTATTTTAGGTTAGATTTGTTTCACTTTACAGTTTCTATATTTTATCCTGAAGCATTAAAATTATTTATGGTTACTTTGGAAATATCTTCAGTCTTTTCTCTTATCTTCTCTGAGTGTAAATAGACTTAGGTTAGTTGATATTATGAAGTATCTTGGAACTGTCATGTAAGATTTATGTTAGTAGCAAGTGAAAATGTTGTACTCTTTTAGCCCCACCACTGCCTTTCTACTGGGCATGTAGTTTGGAAGTTTGCAATTTTCTTTACTTTCTAATAGCATCTTTCTTTGCCATAACTTTCTTTTTACATGTCTTGTATTTTAAAGTTGTGTTTATCTTAATATTTTAAAAATGTGTATTTTGAGCAAGCCAGGTCACATTACTTTTGTGAGCTCTGCTCTGACTAGATACAGAGTAAGGATATACAATCTGTGGAGGAGCTGAAAAGCAGTATTTATTTAAAATTAACAGAAAAGGAAAATACTTTATTCATTTCTGGCCTGCTTCTGACCTGCTGCTGTGAGACTAGTTTAGAATTCTAAATTTAAAGTTTCCAATTTTGCATTAGTTTATTAGTTTACTGATATATATTTCAAATTCTATTTTCTTTACCATTGTTGCATGTTAAATTTGTTTTTAACTTGGAATTTTAGAAGTTTGTCTTTAGGGCAAGTTAGATATAATGATTTTCTTTTCTCTAGTCTGTCTACAAAGATGTTAACATGATCTATTGGAGGAATTGAGAAGCATGATTTATTTATTGAACTTAGCAGAAAAGAAATAAGTTTTAATGGAAATATCACTGATCTCCTAGTGAAGTGAGATTTGTTTGGAATCCTACATTTCAAATTTTCAGTTTTTATTGTTTTATATTACTACTATTACAAAAAGTTTAACGCTAACCTATTAGTAGAGGACATTGACAAATAGCATTTTTTTACTAAAGGTTAGTAGAACAAAAAATGAGTTTAACCTTTTGGAGATACCACTGACCATCTGTTCTTGTGATACAAGTTTTGAATTCTACATTTAAAATTTGTAGTTTTTTCATTCTCTTTATTCTTTTATTCTTATTTATTGTGATTTATTTTAGGTTAAATTTGTTTAACATAACATTTTCTATATTTTATCCTTGAGCATTAAAATTATTTATAGTTAAGTTAGAATTGCCTCCAGTGTGTTTTCTGCTCTGAGTATAAAGAAACTTAGGTTAGGCGATATTATGAAGAAGCTTGGAACTATCATTTACTACTGATGTTAGTAGTAAAGGAATATTTTGCACTTTTTGAGACCTTCCACTGACTTGCTAGTGAGTAAGTAGCTTGGATCTATGCAATTAAAATTTATAATTGTTTTTATTTTTTAATTGCATTTTGCTTTGTCATAAGTTTCCATTTACACTTCTTGTATTTTTAAGTTCTGTTTATCTTTCAGTTTTAAAAATGTGTACTTTGAGCAGGTCAGGTAACATTACTTTCCTGATCTCTGCAATGACTACGTATAGAGTAAGGCTATGCAATCCATCAGAAGAGTTAAGAAGTATTTATTATTTAAGGTTTACACAAAAAGGAAAATGTTTTAATCTTGTCTGACACTGATCAGCTGATGTTCTAAGATTACCTTTGAATTCAACATTTAAATTTTCTAGGTTTGTAATGAATTTATTTTCACTTTTTTATTTCACTTTGTTTTAACTTATTTTTTTACAGGTTTTTGTATTTAAGATGTTTTTTCCTTGGGGACTTCAAAGTATATATGTCGGGGTAAGAAAGGTTCATTTTCTTGCTTGTTCTGGCTGCAAAGAGAGTAAGGTATATTGATTTCAGAAAAGAGATGAGAACTAGCATTTATTATTTAAACTTATTAGATAAGGAAAATGTTTCATTTTCAGGAGTTTATATTGACCTTCTCCTGTTGTCTGAATTCTTTGGAGTTGTCATTTTAAGGTCTGTAATTTTGTATACTTTAATTTCTTAACTCTTATTTATTATGCATTGATTTAGCTTAAAGACTATGAGCGTTAAGTGAGCTGCTTTTAAAAATTGTGTTGACGTTTTAAAATCAAGCATTTCAAGAACATTATGAACTATTTGTTTTATTTTCTCTGCTCTGACTCGAAAGAGATTAAGGGTGTGAGATCTGTTGGAGGAGCTGCTGTGTTACATTTGTAATTTACTGATAGTGGCAATGGAAGAGATTTTACTTATTTGGCCCTCCCCTGATCTGATGTTATAAGAGTTGCTCTGATTAAAAGGAGAAGAAGCCTTGATGATGTCTTGCAGGAGGTGAGAAGTAACTTTTTTTATTTTAAGTTATCAGACAAGGAAACAGTTTTCCTTTTTCTGCTCTGCATCTCAGCTACTGTTCTGAGATGGTTATACAATTCTACATTTAAGGTGTGCAATTTTTGTCATTTTTTGATTATCTTTATGTTATATCTTTCAATTAGTTTCTTTAAATTTTTTGCATTTGTTATATTTTAACTTTGTTTTATCTTGTAGATTTCAAAGTAAGTACGCGACATGTTAGGGAATATTTCTTTTCAGTTCTCTGTCTGACTGCAAATAAGTTAAGGCAAGGTGAACTGTTGGAGATGCTTTGAAGTTGTGTTTATTCTTTAAGGTTAGAAGAATATTCTTTTCAAGCAGATATTGACCTCTTACTGGTGTGAGACTACTTTGGAATTGTATATCTAAGGTTTGTAGTATTATTTTATGTTTACTTCTGTATTCTTTTTTTGCAGCTTTTTTTAAGATAAATTTATTGTGCTTTACATTTGTTGTCTTTTCAAAATTTATCTTGGACTTCTGAATGCCAATATTTAAAGTAAGTTAGGAAATATGTCTTTCTGTTCTCTGCTTTCCCTGCAGACATACTAAGGTATGTGATCTGTGGGAAAAGATGAGAAGTGGCATTTATCATTTAAAGTAAGCAAAAAAGGGAATGTTTCAATCTTTTAGACTGATATTGATGCTCTGCTGTTGTTAGTCTTGTTTGAATTCTACATTTAAGCTTTGTAACCTTACATTGTTTGTAGTCCTAGCTTTACTTTTTTGCATATTGTTTGAGCTTAAATTTTTGTTGTTCTTGTTGTTTCTTTTCGGCCTTTTCTATATTTCAATTTTCTTTTTCTCATGGACTTAACACTTATTTTCTGTTGTATGCTGTGATTGTGATAATTTAAGGCTGACTGATATTTTGAAGCAGCTGCAAAGTGGCATTGATTATTTATCGATAGTAGCAAAGAAAAAGGTTTTAATCACTTGTGACCTGCCTGGAGCTGATGTTATAAGAATACTGTAGGATACTATTATTATGGTTTGCAATTGTGCATTTTTTACTTCTTTTTTAAATTCAGATTGACTTAATTTAGGTTTATTGTACTTTACTTTTTGTATTCCAGATTTTTTTATCTTGGTGATTTAATAGGAATTATTTTAGGGCAGGGTAGGAAAGATTTTTCTTTCTATTTTTTTTCTGACAGCAGACTGAATAAGGCTTGATTTGTCAGATATGATGAAAGGCAGAATTTATTAGAAGAAGCAGCAGAAAAACAAATGCTATAGTTTTTCCTGGCCTGTTTCTGACCTACTGCTGTGAGACTAGTTAAATACTAATTTAAAGTTTGCAATTTTGCATTAGTTTATTAATTTACTCATATATATTGCAAATTCTATTTGCTTTACGATAGTTGCATGTTAAATTTGTTTTTAACTTGGAATTTTAGAAGTTTGCATTTAGGGCAAGTTAAGATATAATGATTTTCTTTTCTCTGCTCTTACTATGAAAAGGCTAAGTTGCTCCATTGGAGGAATCGAGAAGATGGATTTATTTTTTGAACTTAGCAGAAAAGAAATATTTTTTAATCTTTTGAAAATATCACTGACCTGCTGGTGATGTGAGATTATTTTGGAAATCTGCATTTAAGATTTTAATTTTTTTGCATTTTTTATACTTTTAGTGTTATATCTTGCAATATGCTTTGTCCTAGGTTTGCTTTGCTTTACTTTGTATTTGTTGTATGTTAAATATGTTATGCCTTGGGTTAGTAAAGAAATATTCAGGGGGAGTTAGCAAATATTTATTTTCTCTTCTCAGTTCCAACTGAAAAAGAAGAAGGCCAACTGAGCAATGGGAGGAGCCGATAAGTTGCATTTATTAGGTAAAGATAGAAGAAAAGGAAACAATGTGTAATCTTTTGCAACATATATGTGTTACTGTTCTGAGAATAATTTGGAATGATACATTTTAGGTTTGTAATATTGCATCATTTTAAATATTTCTTCCTTACATGCCAGTTTGTTTTAGTTTAAATTTGTTTTTCAATACACTTGCATTTTAAATTTGTCTTGCAATTAGTCAAGACACGTATTGAGGACATGTTTGGAAATAAGTTTCTGTTCTCTGCTTTCACTACAAATATATCAAGGCTAACCTATTAGTAGAGGAAGTTGACAAACATCATTTATTACTAAAGGTTAGTAGCAAATAAGAAGATTTTAATCTTTTGGAGATAGCACTGACTAGCTGTTTTTGTGATACAAGTTTTTACTTCTGCATTTAAGGTTGTTTTTGCATGCTTCTGAATGCCAATATTTAAAGTAAGTTAGGAAATATGTCTTTCTGTTCTCTGCTTTCACTGCAGACAAACTAAGGTATGTGATCTGTGGGAAAAGGTGAGAAGTAGCATTTATCATTTAAAGTAAACAAAAAAAGGAATGTTTCAATTTTTTAGAACAATATTGACCTTCTGCTGTTGTTAATCTTGTTTGAATTCTACATTTAAGCTTTGTATCCTAACATTGTTTGTAGTCCTAGCTTTACTTTTTTGCATATTGTTTGATTTTAAATTTTTGTTGTTCTTGTTTTTTTTGGCCTTTTCTATATTTCAATTTTCTTTTTCTCATGGACTTAACACTTATTTTCTGTTGTGTGCTGTGATTGTGATAATATAAGGCTGACTGATATGCTGAAGCAGCTGGAAAGTGTCATTGATTATTTATCGATAGTAGCAAAGAAAAAGGTTTTAATTGCTTGTGACCTGCCTGGAGCTGCTGTTATAAGAATACTGTAGGATACTATTATTATGGTTTACAATTGTGCATTTTTTACTCCGTTTTAAATTCAGATTGACTTAATTTAGGTTTATTGTACTTTACTTTTTTGTATTCCAGATTTGTTTATCTTTGTGATTTAATAGGAATTATTTTAGGGCTGGGTAGGAATGATTTTTCTTTCTATTCATTTTTCTGACAGCAGACTGATTAAGGCTTGATTTGTCAGATATGATGAAAGGCAGAATGTATTAGTAGAAGCAGCAGAAAAAGAAATGCTATAGTTTTTCCTGGGCTGTTTCTGACCTGCTACTGTGAGACTAGTTTAAATTCTAATTTGAAGTTTGCAATTTCGCATTAGTTTATTAATTTACGCATATATATCGCAAATTCTATTTGCTTTACGATCATTGCAAGTTAAATTTGTTTTTAACTTGGAATTTTAGAATTTTGCATTTAGGGCAAATTAAGATATAATGATTTTCTTTTCTCTGCTCTTACTATGAAAAGGCTATGTTGCTTTATTGGAGGAATTGAGAAGATGGATTTATTTTTTGAACTTAGCAGAAAATAAATATTTTTTTAATCCTTTGGAAATATCACTGACCTGCTGGTGATGTGAGATTATTTTGTAAAGCTACATTTAAGATTTTCATTTTTTTGTATTTTTTTTATACTTTTAGTGTTATTTCTTGCAATATGCTTTGTCCTAGATTTGCTTTGCATTACTTTGCATTTGTTGTATGTTAAATATGTTATGCCTTGGGGTAGTAAAGAAATATTCAGGGGGAGTTAGCAAATATTTATTTTCTCTTCTCAGTTCCAACTGAAAAAGAATAAGGCCAGCTGAGCAATGTGAGGAGCTGATAAGTTGCATTTATTATTTGAAGATAGAAGAAAAGGAAACAATTTGTAATCTTTTGCAACAGATATTTGTTACTGCTCTGAGAATAATGTGGAATTATACATTTAAGGCTTGTAATATTGCATTGTTATAAATTTGTCTTCCTTACATATCACAGTTTGTTTTAGTTTAAATTTGTTTTCCAATAAACGTGCATTTTAAATTTGTCTTGCATTAGTCAAAACAAGTATTGAGGACATGTTAGGAAATTAGTTTCTGTTTTCTGCTTTCACTACAAATATATGAAGGCTAACCTATTAGTAGAGGAAGTTGAAAAATATCATTTATTACTAAAGGTTAGTAGCAAATAAAAATATTTTAATCTTTTGGAGATAGCACTGACTAGCTGTTTTGTGATACAAGTTTTTACTTCTACATTTAAGGTTGTTTTTGCATTCTTTTTATTATTTTATTGTAATTTATTGTGATTTATTTTAGGTTAGATTTGTTTCACTTTACAGTTTCTATATTTTATCCTGAAGCATTGAAATTATTTATGGTTACTTTGGAAATATCTTCAGTCTATTGTCTTCTCTTCTCTGAATGTAAATAGACTTAGGTTAGTTGATATTATGAAGTATATTGGAACTGTCATTTAAGATTTATGTTAGTAGCAAGTGAAAATGTTGTACTCTTTTAGCCCCACCACTGCCTTTCTACTGGGTATGTAGTTTGGAAGTTTGCAATTTTCTTTACTTTCTAATTGCATTTTTCTTTGCCATAACTTTCTTTTTACATTTCTTGTATTTTAACGTTGTGTTTATCTTAATGTTTTAAAAATGTGTATTTTGAGCAAACAAATCACATTATTTTTGTGAGCTCTGCTCTGACTAGATACAGAGTAAGGCTATATATTTTGTGAGAGGAGCTGAGAAGCAGCATTTATTTAAAATTAACAGAAAAGGAAAATACTTTATTGTTTTCTGGCCTGCTTCTGACCTGCTGCTGTGAGACTAGTTTAGAATTCTAAATTTAAAGTTTGCAAGTTTGCATTAGTTTATTAGTTTACTGATATATATTTCAAGTTCTATTTTCTTTACCATTGTTGCATGTTAAATTTGTTTTTAACTTGGAATTTTAAAAGTTTGCATTTAGGGCAAGTTAGATATAATGATTTTCTTTTCTCTAGTCTGACAACAAAGATGTTAAGGTGATCTATTGGAGGAATTGAGAAGTATGATTTATTTATTGAACTTAGCAGAAAAGAAATTTAGGAAATATGTCTTTCTGTTCTCTGCTTTCACTGCAGACAGATTAAGGTATGTGATATGTGGGAAAAGGTGAGAAGTAGCATTTATCATTTAAAGTAAGCAAAAAAGGGAATGTTTCAGTCTTTTAGACCGATATTGACATTCTGCTGTTGTTAGTCTTGTTTGAATTCTACATTTAAGCTTTGTAAGTTTACATTGTTTGTAGTCCTAGCTTTACTTTTTTGCATATTGTTTGAGCTTAAATTTTTGTTTTTGTTTTTTTTTTTTTGGCCTTTTCTATATTTCAGTTTTCTTTTTCTCATGGACTTAACACTTACTTTCTGTTGTGTGCTGTGATTGTGATAATTTAAGGCTGACTGATATGTTGAAGCAGCTGCAAAGCAGTATTGATTATTTATCGATAGTAGCAAAGAAAAAGGTTTTAATTTTCTGTGACCTGCCTGGAGCTGCTGTTATAAGAATACTCTAGGATACTATTATTATGGTTTGCAATTGTGCATTTTTTTACTCCTTTCTTTAAAATTCAGATTGACTTAATTTAGGGTTATTGTACTTTACTTTTTTGTATTCCAGATTTGTTTATCTTGGTGATTTAATAGGAATTATTTTAGGGCAGGGTAGGAAAGATTTTTTTTCTATTCTTTTTTCTGTCAGCAGACTGATTAAGGCTTGATTTGTCAGATGTGATGAAAGGCAGAATTTATTAGTAGAAGCAGCAGAAAAACAAATGCTAAAGTTTTTCCTGGCTTGTTTCTAACCTGCTGCTGTGAGACTAGTTTAAATTCTAATTTAAAGTTTTCAATTTTGAATTAGTTTATTAATGTACTCATATATATTGCAAATTATATATGCTTTACGATCGTTGCATGTTAAATTTGTTTTTAACTTGGAATTTTAGAAGTTTGCATTTAGGGCAAGTTCAGATATAATGATTTTCTTTTCTCTTTTACTATGAAAATGCTAAATTGCTCCATTAGAGGAATCAAGAAGATGGATATATTTTTTGAAATTAGCAGAAAATAAATATTTTTAATCCTTTGGAAATATCACTGACCTGCTGGTGATGTGAGGTTATTTTGGAAATCTACATTTAGGATTTTCATTTTTTTGTATTTTTATATACTTTTAGGGTTATTTCTTGCAATATGCTTTGTCCTAGATTTGCTTTGCTTTACTTTGCATTTATTGTATGTTAAATATGTTATGCCTTGGGGTAGTAAAGAAATATTCAGGGGAGTTAACAAATATTTATTTTCTCTTCTCAGTAACAACTGAAAAAGAATAAGGCCAGCTGAGCAATGGGAGGATCTGAGAAGTTGAATTTATTATTTAAAGATAGCAGAAAAGGAAACAATTTGTAATCTTTTGCAACAGATATCTGCTACTGTTCTGAGAATAATTTGGAATGATACATTTAAGGTTTGTAATTTTGCATTGTTTTAATTTTTCTTCCTTACATATCACAGTTTGTTTTAGTTTAAATGTGTTTTCCAATAAACTTGCATTTTAAATTTGTCTTGCATTAGGATTGCATTGAGGACATGTTAGGAAATTAGTTTCTGTTCTCTGCTTTCACTGAAACTATATGAAGGCTAACCTATTAGTAGAGGAAGTTGACAAATATCATTTATTGCTAAAGGTTAGTAGCAAATGAAAAGATTTTAATCTTTTGGAGATAGCACTGACCAGCTGTTTTTGTGATACAAGTTTTTACTTCTACATTTAAGGCTGTTTTTGCATTCTTTTGATTATTTTATTGTAATTTATTGTGATTTATTTTAGGTTAGATTTGTTTCACTTTACGTTTTCTATATTTTATCCTGATGCATTAAAATTATTTATGGTTACTTTGGAAATATCTTCAGTCTATTCTCTTCTGTTCTCTGAGTGTAAATAGACTTAGGTTAGTTGATATTATGAAGTATCTTGGAATTGTCTTTTAAGATTTATGTTAGTAGCAAGTGAACATTTTGTACTCTTTTAGCCCCACCAATGCCTTTCTACTGGTATGTAGTTTGGAAGTTTGCAATTTTCTTTACTTTCTAATTGCATTTTTCTTTGCCATAACTTTCTTTTTACATTTCTTGTATTTTAAAGTTGTGTTTATCTTAACATTTTAAAAATGTGTATTTTGAGCAAACCAGGCCACATTACTTTCGTGAGCTCTGCTCTGACTAGATACAGAGTAAGGCTATATAACCTGTGAGAGGAGCTGAGAAGCAGCATTTATTTAAAATTAACAGAAAAGGAAAATACTTTATTGTTTTCTGGCCTGCTTCTGACCTGCTGCTCTGAGACTAGTTTAGAATTCTAAATTTCCAGTTTCCAGTTTTGCATTAGTTTATTAGTTTACTGATATATATTTCAAATTTTATTTTCTTTACCATTGTTGCATGTTAAATTTGGTTTTAACTTGTAATTTTAGAAGTTTGCCTTTAGGGCAAGTTAGATATAATGATTTTCTTTTCTCTAGTCTGACTACAAATATGTTAAGGTGATCTATTGGAGGAATTTAGAAGTATGATTTATTTATTGAACTTAGCAGAAAAGAAATAAGTTTTAATGGAAATATCACTGATCTGTTGGTGATGTGAAATTAGTTTGGAATCCTACATTTCAAATTTTCAATTTTTATTGTTTTATATTACTACTATTACAAAAAGTTTAAGATGTTAAGATGATGTATTGGAGGAATTGAGAAGTATGATTTATTTATTGAACTTAGCAGAAAAGAAATAGGTTTTAATGGAAATATCACTGATCTGCTGGTGATGTGAGATTTGTTTGGACGCCTACATTTCAAATTTTCAGTTTTTATTGTTTTATATTACTACTATTACAAAAAGTTTAACGCTAACCTATTAGTAGAGGACATTGACAAATAGAATTTTTTTTACTAAAGGTTAGTAGAACAAAAAAATAGTTTAACCTTTTGGAGATACCACTGACCATCTGTTCTTGTGATACAAGTTTTGAATTCTACATTTAAAGTTTGCAGTTTTTCCATTCTATGTATTCTTTTATTCTAATTTATTGTGATTTATTTTAGGTTAAATTTGTTTAACGTAACATTTTCTATATTTTATCCTTGAGCATTAAAATTGTTTATAGTTAAGTTTGAATTGCCTCCAGTCTGTTCTCTGCTCTGAGTGTAAAGAGACTTAGGTCAGGTGATATTATGAAGAAGCTTGGAACTATCATTTACTACTGATGTTAGTAGTAAAGGAATATTTTGCACTCTTTGAGACCTTCCACTGACTTGCTAGTGAGAAAGTAGTTTGGATCTATGCAATTAAAGTTTATAATTGTTTTTATTTTTTAATGCCATTTTGCTTTGCCATAAGTTTTCATTTGCACTTCTTGTATTTTTAAGTTCTGTTTATCTTACAGTTTTAAAAAATGTGTACTTTGAGTAGGTCAGGTAAGATTACTTTCCTGATCTCTGCAATGACTAGGTATAGAGTCTTCTTCTTTCGGCTTCTCCCGTTAGGGGTCGCCACAGCAGATCAACTGTTTCCATTTCTTTCTGTCCTCTGCAACTTGCTCTGTCATACCAACCACCTGCATGTCCTCTCTCACCACATCCATAAACCTTATCTTAGGCCTTCCTCTTTTCCGGTTACCTGGCAGCTTCACCTTAGCATCTTTTTCCCCATATACTCTGCATCCCTCCTCAGCACATGTCCAAACCAATGTAATCTTGCCTCTCTGGCTTTGTCTCCAAACCTTCCAACCTGGGCTGACCCTCTAATATACTTATTCCTAATCCTGTCCATCCTCATCACACCCAGTGCAAATCTTAACATCTTCAACTCTGCCATGTCAAGCTCTGACTCCTGCCTTTTTGTCAATGCCACTGTCTCCAACCCATATAACATAGCTGGTCTCACTACCCTCTTGTAGACCTTCCCTTTCCCTCTTACTGGTACTCGTCTGTCACAAATCACTCCTGACACTCTTCTCCACCCACTCCATCCTGCCTGTACTCTCTTCATCACTTCTTTCCACACTCACCATTACTCTGAACTGTTGATCCCAAGTACTTAAACTCATCCACCTTCACCAGCTCTACTCCCTGCATCCCCACCATGCCTCTATCCTCCCTCTCATTCACACACATATATTCTGTCTTAGTCCTGCTGACCTTCATTCCTCTTCTCTCTAGAGCATATCTCCAACACTCCAGGGTCTCCTCTACATATTCCCTACTCTCACTACAGATCACAATGTCATCTGCAAACATCATAGTCCATGGGGACTCCTGTCTGATCTTGTCTGTCAACCTGTCCATCACATTGCAAATAAAAAAGGGCTCAGAGCTGATCCTTGATGTAATCCCACCTCCACCTTAAATGCATCCATCACTCCCACTGCAGACCTCACAGTTGTCACACTACCCTCGTACATATCCTATACCACTCTTACATACTTCTCTGACACTCCCGACTTCCTCATACAATACCACAACTCCTCTCTAGGCACCCTGTCATATGCTTTCTCTAAATCCACAAAGACACAATGCAACTCCTTCTGACCTTCTTAGTACTTCTCCATCAACACTCTCAGAGCAAACATCACATCTGTAGTGCTCTTTCCTGGCATGAAACCATACTGCTGATCACTAATCATCACCTCCCTTCTTAACCTAGCTTCCACTACTCTTTCCATTAACTTCATGCTGTGACTGATCAGTTTAATCCCTCTGTAGTTACTAAAACTCTGCACATCACCCTTATTCTTAAAAATTGGTACCAAAACACTTTTTCTCCATTCCTCAGGCATCCTCTCACTTTCCAAGATTTCATTAAAACATCTAGTTAAAAACTCCACCGCCATTTCAAATAAACACCTCCATGCTTCCACAGGTATGTCATCTGGACCAACAGCCTTTCCATTCTTCATCTTCTTCATAGCTATCCTTACTTACTCCTTGCTAATCCACTGCACTTCATTATTCACTATCTGCACACCATCCAACCTTCACTCCCTCTCATTCTCTTCATTCATCAACCATTCAAAGTACTCTTTCCATCTGCTCAACACACTCTCCTTGCTTGTGAGTACGTTTCCCTCATTATCCTTTATCACCCTTACCTGCTGCACATCTTTACTAGCTCGGTCCCTCTGTCTAGCCAATCAGTACAGGTGCTTTTCTCCCTCCTTAGTGTCCAGTCTTTTATACAACTCTTCATACGCCTTATCCTTAGCCTTCGCCACCTTTCTCTTTGCCATGCACATCATCTCCTTATACTCTTGTCTACTTTCTTCATCTCTTTGACAATCCCACTTCTTCTTCGCCAACCTCTTTCTCTGTATACTCTCCTGTACTTCTTTATTCCACCACCAGGTCTCCTTGTCCTCTTTCCAGATGCCACACCAAGCACCTTTCTAGCCATCTCTCTTACTAGCTCTGCTGTAGTTACCCAGCTATTCAGTAACTCTTCACTGCCACCCAGTGCTTGTCTTAACTCTTCCCTGAACATCACCTCACAATTACCCTTTTTTCAATTTCCATTTGATCCTTGGTGCTGCCCATACACTCATCAACCTCTTCTTGATCACCAATGTCATCCTACAAACCACCATCCTATGCTGCCTAACTACACTTTCCCCTGCCACCACTTTACAGTCTCCAATCTCCTTCAGACTGGCCCTTCTACATAAGATATAATCCACCTGTGTGCATCTTCCTCCACTCTTGTATGTCACCCTATGCTCCTCTCTCTTGTTAAAATACGTATTCATTACAGCCATGTCCATCCTTTTCACAAAATCCACTACCATCTGACCTTCTGCATTCATTTGCTTAACACCATACCTACCCATCACTTCCTAATCCCCTCTGTTCCCTTCACCAACATGCCCATTGAAATCTGCTCCAAACACCAGTCTCTCACCCTTGGGTACAGTCATCACCACTTCATCCAACTCACTCCAACATTTTTCTTTCTCATCCATCACATACCCAACTTATGGAGCATATGCACTAACAACATTCATCATTACACCATCAATTTCCAGCTTCATAAACATCACTCTATCCGACACTCTTTTCACCTCCAAAACACTCTTAGCATACTGTTCCTTCAGGATAATGCCTACACCGTTTCTCCTCCCATCCACACCAAGATAAAACAATTTGAAACCACCTCCAATACATCTAGCCTTGCTCCCCTTCCAGCTGGTCTCTTGCACACACAATATACCAACCTTCCTTCGGTCCATCATATCAGCTAGCTCTCTCCCTATACCAGTCATACTGCCAACATTCAAAGTTCCAACTATCACTATCACGGTCCTAGCCTTTACCTGCCTTCTGGCATGCCTTCCCCCTCTAGATATAGAGTAAGGCTATGCAATCCATGAGAAGAGTTAAGAAGTATCATTTATTATTTAAGGTTAACACAAAAAGGAAAATGTTTTAATCTTGTCTGACACTGATCAGCTGATATTCTGAGATTACCTTTGAATTCAACATTTAAGTTTTCTAGGTTTGTAATGAATTTATTTGCACTTTTTTATTTCACTTTGTTTTAACTTATTTTTTACACTTTTTGTATTTAAGATTTTTTCCTTGGGGACTTAAAAGTATATATGTCAGGGTAAGAAAGGTTCATTTTCTTGCGTCTATGAGCGTTAAGTGAGCTGTTTTTAAAAATTATGTTGAAGTTTTTAAATCAAGTATTTCAAGCAAATTATGAACACTTTGTTTTATGTTCTCTGCTCTGACTTAAAAGAGATCTAGGGTGTGAGATCTGTTGGAGGAGCTGCTGTGTTACATTTGTAATTTACTGATAGTGGCAATGGAAGAGGTTTTACTTTTTTGGCTCTCCTCTGATCTGATGTTATAAGAGTTGCTCTGATTAAAAGGAGAAGAAGGCTTGATGATGTCTTGCAGGAGGTGAGAAGTAACATTTTTTATTTTATGTTATCAGACAAGGAAACAGTTTTCCTTTTTCTGCTCTGCATCTCAGCTACTGTTCTGAGACGATTATACAATTCTACATTTAAGGTGTGCAGTTTTTGTCATTTTTTTATTATCTTTATCTTATACCTTTCAATTAGTTTCTTTAAATTCATTGCATTTATTGTATTTTAACTTTGTTTTATCTTGTAGTTTTCAAAGTAAGTACAGAAGACATGTTAGGGAATATTTCTTTTCAGTTCTTTGTTTTAACTGCAAATAAGGTAAGGCAGGATGATCTGTTGGAAATGCTCCGAAGTTGCATTTATTCTTTAAGGTTAGAAGAATATTCTTTTCATGCAAATATTGACCTCCTGCTGGTGTGAGACTACTTTGAATTGTATATCTAAGGTTTGTAGTCTTATTTTATGTTTACTTCTGTATTCTTTTTTTGCAGCTTTTTTAACATAAATTTATTGTGCTTAACATTTGTTATCTTTTCAAAATTTATCTTGGACTTCTGAATGCCAATATTTAGTGTAAGTTAGGAAATATGTCTTTCTGTTCTCTGCTTTCACTGCAGACAGACTAAGGTATGTGATCTGTGGGAAAAGCTGAGAAGTAGCATTCATCATTTAAAGTAAGCAAAAAAGGGTATGTTTCAGTCTTTTAGACCGATATTGACTTTCTGCTGTTAGTCATGTTTGAATTCTAAATTTAAGCTTCGTAAGCTTACATTGTTTGTAGTCCTAGCTTTACTTTTTTGCATATTGTTTGAGCTTAAATTTTTGTTGTTCTTGTTGTTGTTTTTTTTTCGGCCTTTTCTATATTTCAATTTTCTTTTTCTCATGGACTTAACACTTCTTTTCTGTTGTGTGCTGTGACTGTGATAATTTAAGGCTGACTGATATGTTGAAGCAGCTGCAAAGCGGCATTGATTATTTATCGATAGTAGCAAAGAAAGAGGTTTTAATCTCTTGTGACCTGCCTGGAGCTGCTGTTATAAGAATACTGTAGGATACTACTATTACTATGGTTTGCAATTGTGCATTTTTTACTCCTTTTTTTTAAATTCAGATTGACTTAATTTAGGTTTATTTTACTTTACTTTTTTGTATTCCAGATTTTTTTATCTTGGTGATTTAATAGGAATTATTTTAGGGCAGGGTAGGAAAGATTTTTCTTTCTATTCTTTTTTCTGACAGCAGACTGATTAAGGCTTGATTTGTCAGATGTGATGAAAGGCAGAATTTATTAGTAGAAGCAGCAGAAAAAGAAATGATTTTCCTGGCCTGTTTCTGACCTGCTACTGTGAGACTAGTTTAAATTCTAAATTAAAGTTTGCAATTTTGCGTTAGTTTATTCATTTACTCATATATATTGCAAATTATATATACTTTACGATTGTTGCATTTTAAATTTGTTTTTAACTTGGAATTTTAGAAGTTTGCATTTAGGGCAAGTTAGATATAATAATTTTCTTTTCTCTGCTCTTACTATGAAAATGCTAAATTGCTCCATTGGAGGAATCGAGAATATGGATTTATTTTTTGAACTTAGCAGAAAATAAATATTTTTAATCCTTTGGAAATATCACTGACCTGCTGGTGATGTGAGATTATTTTGGAAATCTACATTTAAGATTTTCATTTTTTTTTTTTTATACTTTTAGTGTTATTTCTTGCAATATGCTTTGTCCTAGATTTGCTTTGTTTTACTTTGCATTTGTTGTATGTTAAATATGTTATGCTTTGGGGTAGTAAAGATATATTTAGGGGGAGTTAACGAATATTTATTTTCTTTTCTCAGTTCCAACTGAAAAAGAAGAAGGCCAGCTGAGCAATGGTGGAGCTGAGAAGTTGAATTTATTATTTAAAGATAGCAGAAAATGAAACAATTTGTAATCTTTTGCAACAGATATCTGCTACTGTTCTGAGAATAATTTGGAATGATACAGTTAAGGTTTGTAATATTACATTGTTTTAATTTTTCTTCCTTACATATTACAGTTTGTTTTAGTTTACATTTGTTTTCCAATAAACTTGCATTTTAAATTTGTCTTGCATTAGTCAAAACAAGTATTGAGGACATGTTAGGAAATTAGTTTATTTTCCCTGCTTTCACTGCAAATATATGAAGGCTAACCTATTAGTAGAGGAAGTTGACAAATATAATTTATTACTAAAGGTTAGTAGCAAATAAAAAGATTTTAATCTTTTGGAGATAGCACTGACTAGCTGTTTTTGTGATACAAGTTTTTACTTCTACATTTAAAGTTGTTTTTGCATTCTTTTTATTATTTTATTGTAATTTATTGTGATTTATTTTAGGTTAGATTTGTTTCACTTTACATTTTCTATATTTTATCCTGAAGTATTAAAATTATTTACAGTTACTTTGGAAATATCTTCAGTCTATTCTCTTCCCTTCTCTGAGTGTAAATAGACTTAGATTAGTTGATATTATGAAGTATCTTGAAACTGTCATTTAAGATTTATGTTAGTAGCAAGTGAAAATTTTGTACTCTTTTAGCCCCACCACTGCCTTTCTACTGGGTACGTAATTTGGAAGTTTGCCATTTTCTTTACTTACTAATTGCATTTTTCTTTGCCATAACTTTCTTTTAACATTTCTTGTATTTTAAAGTTGTGTTTATCTTAACGTTTTAAAAATGTGTATTTTGAGCAAGCCAGGTCTTGTTACTTTCGTGAGCTCTGCTCTGCCTAGATACAGAGTAAGGCTATTTAATCTGTGAGAGGAGCTGAGAAGCAGCATTTATTTAAAATTAACAGAAAAGTAAAATACTTTATAGTTTTCTGGCCTGCTTCTGACCTGCTGCTCTGAGACTAGTTTAGAATTCTAAATTTAAAGTTTCCAGTTTTGCATTAGTTTATTAGTTTACTGATATATATTTCAAATTCTATTTTCTTTACCATTGTTGCATATTAAATTTGGTTTTAACTTGGAATTTTAGAAGTTTGCCTTTAGGGCAAGTTAGATATAATGATTTTCTTTTCTCTAGTCTGACTACAAAGATGTTAAGGTGATCTATTGGAAGAATTGAAAAGTATGATTTATTTATTGAACTTAGCAGAAAAGAAATAAGTTTTAAGGGAAATATCACTGATCTGCTGGTGATGTGAGATTAGTTTGGAATCCTACATTTCAAATTTTCAATTTTTATTGTTTTATATTACTACTATTACGAAAAGTTTAAGGCTAACCTATTAGTAGAGGACATTGACAAATAGCATTTTTTTTACTAATGGTTACTAGAACAAAAAATGAGTTTAACCTTTTGGAGATACCGCTGACCATCTGTTCTTGTGATACATGTTTTGAATTCTACATTTAAAGTTTGCAGTTTTTCCATTCTCTTTATTCTTTTATTCTAATTTATTGTGATTTATTTTAGGTTAAATTTGTTTAACTTAACATTTTCTATATTTTATCCTTGAGCATTAAAATTGTTTATAGTTAAGTTGGAATTGCCTCCAGTCTGTTCTCTGCTCTGAGTGTAAAGAGACTTAGGTTAGGTGATATTATGAAGAAGCTTAGAACTATCATTTACTACTGATGTTAGTAGCAAAGGAATATTTTGCACTCTTTGAGACCTTCCACTGACTTGCTAGTGAGTAAGTAGTTTGGATCTATGCAATTAAAATTTATAATTGTTTTTATTTTTTAATTGCATTTTGCTTTGCCATAAGTTTCCGTTTACACTTCTTGTATTTTTAAGTTCTGTTTATCTTACAGTTTTAAAAAATGTGTACTTTGAGTAGGTCAGGTAACATTACTTTCCTGATCTCGGCAATGACTAGGCATAGAGTATCCATGAGAAGAGTTAAGAAGTATCATTTATTATTTAAGGTTAACACAAAAAGGAAAATGTTTTAATCTTGTCTGACACTGATCAGAATTACCACATTAGACTTTCATTCAACATTCAGCTGTCCATGAGTTTTGGCAGTTAACATGCTGCTAGTGCTGTAGAGTTCCACTGTATACACATGTGGGATTGACAGCAACTCACAAACAACATGTTGTTCATATTCCACATATACAACAGTGGTATGGGTAGGATTTATGAGTTGCCATGCCATGTCTGTTCAGCAGAGAGACATGTTCTTGCCTCCTGTGTTTTGGATGACACTTTTCTTGGTCTCACACTGGCATACTCGTATTGTGTATAGCATGCATTGGCAATGATGATGCCATGTTGTATCATATAAATGTGTCTTCTACATATGGGCAGTCCTACTTTATTGAATGGATAGGCCAACAATGTACCATTCATATTTACAGGGTGGTAATGATAATGTTTTCATTAATTTTACAGTATGCCTTCTTTGACTATGTTACATTTCCGCATCCTTTCTTTATTCACATAAATTCACACATTTTGACAAATGGTGTACATATGTGCTGATTTATGTACATGTTTCTGCACATATTCTCATCAATACAGAAACACCATTGTACCTTGGAACTGTGAGGAGCCATTGACTTCATGTTAATGTGCTGTAATGTTGTTCATAGGACTGTCCTTTGTTCAGTCATACACAAGGTCAGTGATATCTGACCGCAGGTGTTTATTCCACATGTTGTTTTACATTGACATGGCAGTATACATGTGTATGTGATACCAATTCTTATCTTGTTTACCTATGCTTGTTGATGTTCTATGATTGCACAATACTGTGTGTGATTTATACATGATAATTTTTGTTGATGTTAGCAATGCAATCTGCCTATGTGACATACATTGGCCATTCACTTCAATGTAGTTTGGATTGATTTTAACAACACTCTACGTAGTGTACACATACATTTGCAATGTGTACAGTTACATATTGTTTTCCTGCTTTATTGTTTGCCTCTGTAGCTTTGCTGCCATGTCCTCCTTGATGTGGACTCATGTTGTCCACCTCCCTTCAATCTTTATAGGTATGTCATATATCTTGCACATGTGCATGGTATATGTTCACCTTTCCTGGAAGTTTTGTCACTTTTCATGTAGTTGTTTTGTTAGACGGTCACTTTTGCCAACTCTGGCCATTAAACAGATGCAGGACATATGTACACAAGTTGCTGGCTACTTCTTGCAATACATCTTTGTTCTTGTTATGTTTGTGTGTTAGATAGTAACCAAGGTACTTTTTCGGAATTCATGCGTACAACCTAATAGTTTTAATATTGCATTAATCTTAGATTTCTGAACATGTATTATTACATGTCATTGGTGTGTGTATATGTATTGAAGTTGCTTTCTGATAGTTCCTCCTAGACCAATGAAGGTCATACATATACATCTACACCTGTGTGTTGCCTTCGGCATGGCATATGACTGTGACATATGCATTCCATTAGACATCTGTTTGGATTGCATACAGCTACTTGTGTAATTAGCAGCCAGCTTCCTGGTTTGCACCAGTACTGCTGTTTGGAACTGTGGTTGGTTGTTTGCCTTTCAAATGCCTGGTCAGAAGTTCATTTCTGTCCTCTGCTAGTATTCTTAACATGTCACGGGTTGCATTTGTTCATATGTGCAGTTGTTTGGCTTACATTTGCACAGCTGACAGACTACTTGGGTAGTGGAATCAATATCCAATTTGTACTGTGATCGCTATTTATTACCCTACAACACACAACTGCCATAGGTCATACATATCCATGTGTGACTACCACACAGTTTGCAACATGTCATACTGTAATAGTGCATAACTACATATGTATTCCTGCATTTCACCATGGTTGGTATGCATCCCCATCCTGTTTGTCTACTTTCCACTGACCATGTTGTAGAGTGTGCCTTCTGTGTACCTTACTTTTCCTTAATGTTTATTTCTAACCTTTGTCTGTCATGTCTTGTGATATTTGTTATATGTGTATACCTACTGTGTTTGCCTTTTCCTCCTCTTTCCCAGTCTTCACCTTTCCTTCTACTCTCCAAAAAAGGGGTGAGTATTCCCACCGAAATAAATAAATAAATAACATTGCCAATGCCCCTCTGAGTGCCCCTCAGATTTTCCTATTCCAACATACCCTTTTGTGTCCCTCTTCTTTACCCATTCCCCACCTGTGTTCCCCAAACATGCCCCACACCCACTATTAGCTACTGTTAGCTGAGGTGATGTGGCTGTGATTGCCATTTACCTTTATTAATGTTTTAATTAGAAATGTTATGGATTCCATTGAAATCTGTAAGGGTAAGCAAGCATAGTTTACTACTAAATGCCTTATGGAGATATTCTGCAATTGTCTGTAAGTATACTAGAGAGATTTTTGTAGATATGTATTTATAAATGCCATGCAGCTTACACTGGGTAGTATCATTTTTGTAACTTTGTTAATATACATCAAGCTTTATGAGACAATGTTCATGATTTACAGAGTGGCTGTGACTGATATACAGTACACCACTGCTGTTGCTCAACTATGTCATGGGCGAAGATATTGTAAGTTCACTGAGACATATTTACATATTACAGGTTTATCCACTACTTTTGTACTGACATCGGTGAAATGACCTGGATTCTGCAAACTTTATAGAATCCGGTCCCTTATTTTATTAGTCAGTACTAGTTCAATGAACACTGGTTCACTTACACAGCAATGTGTGGTGTATTGTCTGCTAGCAGTGTGCCCCAGTGGCATAATAAGATACTAGACACTTACACTGAGTTTGTCTGCTCTTTAACAACAGGGGTGTGCTATACTAGACCATATATGCTGTACCACTGAGTGCTTTATTTTACTTATAAAATGATACCCAAACATAACAAATAAATAAAGATAAATGCAAAGTGTAAACAAATAAGAAACAGAAGAAATAAATTATTGGGAGGAAAAGAAAAAAAAAAAAAAACAGTCCCTTGGATTAAATTGCTTCTGAAAGTATGAGTCATACTGGGCTTCATATGCACAAGGTACAGGATTTGATTCTTTCCTTTGGGATGGGAAATTTGGCTATACTTAAAATGGTCCACAAGGGCAGATAGCCTAGTACTAACCTCTGAACTTACATACACACACACACACGCACACACACACACAATTCTTTTGTCAGTGTATAAAATAAACCATGATGGATATATATCCAATTATCATGCTAGTCATCAATATAGGAAGTCTCCGAGCTAAAATTAGCTTAATTTTAATTATAAACATGTACTTTATAAAAAACGAGTAATAATCCTAAATATCAAATCCAATAATTATTTGTATACTGTTTTACATACACCTATCCTATTTTATGATACCCTTTAGCTGTATTTTATGATACCCTTTAGCTACTTAAATATCAATGGAAGAAGAGAGGTTTCAAAAACCCTATAGCAGTCTGAGGTACAGGCATACAGTATAGTACTTTGAAAAACACAATTTGTTAATCTGCAAATCTGCAGTAATCATGCTTATTTCAAGTTACTCTAATGGAGACCTCAGGAAGCCTATTAAGAATAAAGAGTACAGTAAGGCCTCATTTTTGATTGGACAAAGCCATTTTTTATTGACTTCTCTCCTTATTCACCTAGGAAACAAATGGACATTCAGAGTATTAAGCAACATGTGCTGAATGCTGACTATACCTCTCAAATGTCCAAATTTTTGCAGACTGTCCAGATTTTCACCTTATAAAAGTTGTGCTTTTCTGGCAAATCAGTGAGGATTAAACTCATTAAATAATGACACATTTGTGTTTCAGACTTAATTTCCTTTAGAATATGCATATTAATATAAATTCTAATATTCTTTTAAACTTATAAGAGCAATGTGTAAAACCTGTCCCTATTTTTGGACCTTTTATCACATTATTTTAGGCTTAGTCCAGATTTCTTATGCTAAGAGGTTTAGAGGTGACACTGCTTTCATGAGTTACAGATACATATGTTACTCTTTTCAATGACCAAGAAAAGATTAGTAATATAGATTTGGTGGGTGTGGGTTGCTCACCCCCACACTGGGGATGGAGGGGAGCCAGCCTCCTTGCAAAAACACTTAAATTTCAGTGAGCCTGATCCTCAGGGAGTTTAACCTTCCATGAGTGAATTTACTGTATCCTTGTTTTAAAATCAAGAATATATATTAAAAATATGCTTGGATTTACTGCATTCCTGTCTATCAAGCACTGTAGCTGGGTTGTTTGCTTTCTTACTTTAAACGTCCTGTAGTTTGTCCATGTATGAGCAATCACTGTCACTGATATAAAAATTAAACACTTCCCCCAAAGATCCTTTCAGTAGTTTTCCTATGTATGCACTAGCATTTAACCGACATAAAAATGAATAATTTATCCCAATGGTCACTTCAGTAGTTTGTCCAGTCAAATATTAGAATATAAAATTTCCCCCAAGTTTCCATTAGTAGTTTATCCATGTATGAAACCAAAATTAATCATTTCCTCCAAAGACTCTTTCAGCTGTTTTTCCATGTATGCACACGCATTCAAATATCGCCAAAATGAAACATTTCCCCAACTTCTCCAGTAGTTTGCTGATGTATGCACAAGCACTGAAATGATACCAGATTGAATAATTTTCCCCAATGACCCATTCAGTAGTGTGCCCATGTATGCGCAAGCACTAAAATGACTCCAAAATGTATTAATTCTCCAATGATCTCTATAGCAGTTTGTCCATATATACACAAGCACCAAAATGAATAATTTCCCCATCAATTCCTTCAGTGTTTACCCATGTATGCACAAGCATTTCACTTACACAAATATGAGTAATTTCCCTGAATAATCCTTAAAGTAGTTTGTCCATGTATGAACAAGCACTCAGATGAGATCAAAATGAAACATTTCCCCTGATGATTTCTTCCATAGTTTGTCCATGTATGCACAAGCACTAAAATGATACCAAAATGAATAATTTCCCTCAAAGATCTTTTCAGTAGTTGTCCATATATGCACATGCACCAAAATGAAACATTTCCCCCAAAGATCCCTTCAGTAGTTTTTCCATGTTTGCACAAGCACTCAAATGACACCAAAATTAATAATTTCCCTAATTACCTCTGAATTAGTTTGTCTGTATGTGCAAAAGCACTCAAGTGATACCACAATGAAACAATCCCCCCAATGATTCCTGCAGTAGAAGTTTGTCCATGTAATGCACAAGCACTTTCATAGTCACCAAAATTAAACATTTCCCACAATGATCCCTTCAGTAGTTTGTCCATGCATGCACATGAACTCAAAAGACACCAAAATGAATAATTTTCTACAGAGATCCCTTCAGTGCTTTGTCCATGTATGCACAATCACTCAAATGATACCAAAATAAATCATTTACTCCAAATACCTCTTCAGAAGTACATCCATGTATGCACAAGCACTCCAGTGACACCAAAATTAATCATTTCTCCAAAGATACCTTCAGTAGTTTGACTACGTATGCAAAAGCACTCAAATGACACCAAAATTAAACATTTTCCCCAATGACGATTTCAGTAGTTTATCCATGTATGCACAAGTGCTCAAATGATACCAGAATGAAACATTCGCCCAAAAGATCCCTTCAGTATTTTGTCCATGTATGCAAAAGCACTCAAATGACACCAAAATTAAACATTCCCCAATGATCCTTTCAATAGTCTGCCCATGTATGCACAAACATACCAGTAAATAAACATACTTACTTCAGAGACCTGTTCTTTTTTCTGCTGTTTCAGTCTCTCTCCCCCATGCCAAATGCACCACTGAAGTCCCTCCTCTAGGCCAATAATCAAGGAGCCTCAATCCTCACCACTGACACTGGTGAGGGGCATTCACTTGGAAAAAAAATAGATACAGTAATTTCAGATGCAGCTCTCTGCAACAAGCACAATTTCCCTTAACAGCACACTCAGTCCTGGGGCTGTGTTTTCCTCTCCAGGCCCCAAATAAGACTTCACCTTTCTCTCTGCAGGAAACCAGTGCTCTGTGTCCCTGTTCCAAGTATCTGACACACACACACACTCTTTGAGACTTAATTTTCAGCGCGCACACACACACACACACACACACACACACACACACACACACACACACACACACACACACACACCTGAGGAAGGCTGGCAGAGATTTACCACCTATGCCCAGGCTATAAGGTAGTTCCACTGCCACCAGCCAGCTACTCTATGACTCTTAACAGGGTATCCAATTTTACTGAGTGAAATTAATACTAATACCAGTGGTAATGTTGACCAAACAGCAAGACTTTCAGGAGCTGTCACAGTGTCACCAAATAAACATAATTACTCTAAAAGCTTAAAATACTCTCTAAAAAGACCAGACAAAATGAAACGTTTAAATATATTTAATAAGTAATAAAAGAACATGAAAATACTGAATATCTATTTACAATAAATGTCAGAGTTTCCATCACACGAAATATTAAAAATAACACAGATGGGTACATTTGCACAGATACACAAAAACAATACCTAACTAATCTCACTATATTTTCCTGACTGATTAAAGAATTACTGTTCCCTAGTTAAGTTACTTACCAACACAAGGCAAAATGATGTGGGTGAGTGGTCTTGTCAGTTCCAATAACCGAGTATTTTCATGCACTTGCACATCTTTCACTAACATCTAAAATAATTTCAGTGCTGGCTATAGAATGACATCACATCTGTTCACCTGACTATGGTTCCCACACTACCCCCCCTGACTAGAAGCTGAACCCAGAATCTTCTACATACGCGTCACAATACACATGCATAGATCTTTGCAAAGATGTGTTACAACATCTGGAAGCTATAACACAATTTTAACATTTCACTCTTCCTACAGAGCTATTAAGTCAGACTTCTCACAGACATTTAGCCTCTGGCTGCAGTCAGAACAGTAAGATACAATCTTTATGACCTAAACCAGATAATTTAATTTTAGACAATTTTTCAAAGTTAGCTGTACTGAGATTAACGTCTTCTCTTCCAGTATCCTCTGTTACAATTGATTCATTTCAACAGTTACAATACAGTCCGACATACAGGTTAATTTGTTTTCTGTCTAGCAGAACCCACTGTTGGTACATTTTTTTAAACAAGCAACTTTACAAATACATTTTCAACACAAGCACCTGTACAAATCAGTTTGATATACAAATAACATATAATCCTTTACAAAACTCCAGCTAGCTATGCTGACATATGTTACACATCCACTGCCCTACTCCTCCTGGCATAGCTGGCACTACCTCATATCACCATAGCACCCACAGTGAATGATTTCATTTGCCAAAACACGATAACCCTCAGCTCACTGTGGGTGCCAAAGATAGAGCCCAAGACATGTCTTTACTGCATTGCGGCACCACCCCTTCCATCTAAGCAGCCAATTACAAATATTTTTTGTATGGTGCCCAGGCAAGATGACTTAAATGGGGAGGGAGGCACACAGGAGCATCTCAGATGTCCATTTAAGATGTATGCATTGCAGTTTCCCTTCAAAGAAAATAAAAAAAATAATTGATTAAAATTATATGTGTATATATGTATATATATATATATATATATATATATATATATATATATACATATATATATATATATATATGTATATACATATATATATATATATATATATATATATATATATATATATATATATATATATATATATATATATTTTACATCACCAAATTGCACCCTGGACAAGATAGTGCCCAGGGCAATTGCTTCATTCGCCCTACCCTACCTATGCTACTGCTGGCAAGTTTTTTCTGGAGGTAAGTTCCTGCAGTTCAGCTGTGGTGCCACCTTTTTGTAGGAACTTGAAGCTATCTTTGTTATGGAAAGCAGACTGTCAGCTATTATTCTTCAGGGTAAGTTCCTGCAGTTCACCTGAAGTACCACTTCTTTCTGATGACCAGGAACCTTCTGCAGTATGGTATGCAGACTGTCTTGTTTTTCTCTGTGGGGTAAGTTCCTGCATTTTAGCTGCAGTATCACTTCTTTGTTGGGATCAGAAGTTCTTTGCACTATGGAATGCATATGGGACTGTTTCCTTGGGGGAATGTTCCTGCAGTTCACTGTGATGTCACTTCTTTGTGGCACTGAAGTCTTCTGGAATATGGAATGCAGACTGTCAGGTTTTTAACTAGGTGGTAAGTTTTTGCAGTTTAGCAGTTGTGCCACTTCTTTTTTGAGACTTGAAGCCTATTGTAATATGGAATTTAGACTAGAAGCTTTTAACCTTGGGGATATTGTGTTTCTGCTTGTTCAGATGTATTGCAGCCTCTTTATGGGGACCAGATGTCTTCTGCAGTATAGAATTTGACTAGAACATTTTATCCTTAGGAAGATTATATTGCTGTTGTTTGGCTGTGTTGCCCCATCTTTAAGAGGACTGGATGCCTTCTGCAATATGAAATCCAAATTGCGAGGTTTTCTCCTAGATATGAGTTCATGCAGCCGTCTCATCTTTGTGGAGACCAGAAGCCTTGCGCAATATGAAATTAATCCAAAATGTTTTCCTCTGAGGGCAGGTACCTGCAATTCAAATGCAGTGTCATATCTTTGTGAGGATTGGAAGCTTTCTGCAATACAGTATGCATACTAGCAGTTTTTTCTCCTAGGGGTAAATTCCAGTAGTTCTGGGCTAATGCCACCTTTGTTGGGACCAGAGTTCTTCTGCAATAATGAATGTAAACTGGCAGTTTTTTCTTAGGTGGTAAGTTCCAGCAGTTTATTTGCAGTACCACTTCTTTATGGGTTCTGATAGCATTCTGTAATACGGAATGCAGACTGGCAAGTTTCCCCGGAGGTATAACTTTCTGCAGAAAAGCAGAAGCCTTCTGCCATGCAGAATACAGACTTACAGGTCTTCCTGTGGAGGGTATGGTCCTGTACATCAAATGCAGTGACACCTCTATGTGTAGACCAGAAATATTCTACAATACAGAATGCAGACTCTCAGGTATGTGGCACTCTCTTCTTGGGGGGGGGGAGTTATACGGACTGGAAGACTTTTGCAATATGAAATGTAAACTGACGGTTTCTCCACTAAGTTGAGTTGCTGTAGTTCCTACTAGGGAGCAGGAAGCTTTCATTAATATGGAATGCAAACTGGGTCTATAGCATATGAGTGAATCGCACAAATTGCGAACGCTCATAATATCAAACGTACCGGACCTAGCCCTTCCTATTATGGGGGGGCTACACCCCCCGCTAAATATATATATATATATATATATATATATATATATATATATATATATATATATATATATATATATATTATATATATATATATATATATATATATATACACACACACACACGTATATATATATATATATATATATATATATATAATATAAATATATATATATATATATATATATATATATATATATATATATATATATATATATATATATATATATTCCAACTCCAAGATCGCACTACAGTGAGGAAAGGGCAAATATCCCATTCTTCACTATACCGTGATCTCAGAAAAAGTGATTCGCTCATATGATATATACCCATGCAAACTACCAGGTTATCCATTATGGGGTAAATTCCTGCAGCTTATATGCAGTGCCACTTCTTTGTGAGGAAGCTGATGCCTTCTGTAATGCAGAATGCAGACTTACAGGCTTTCTCGTGGGAGTAAGCTTCTGTAGCTGAACTGCAGTGCTAACTCTTTTTGTGGAGTGTGGAAGGCTTCTACAGTATTGAATGCAGGCTGCCAGGATGCCCCCTGGTGGGTAGGTTCCTGCGGTTCAGCTGCACTACCAGTTCTTTATGGGGACCAGAAACCTTCTACAATATGGAACATAAACTGGTGAGTATTTGCTTCTGTTTTTTTTCCTGCAGTTCAGCTGTAGTGCCACTTCTTTTAGGAGACCAAAAGCCTTCAGCAGTATAGAATACAGACAGAAAGGAGGAAGGTTTTCCCTATGGGGCCAGATCCTGTAGTTCAGATGCAGTGGTGTCTCTGTGGGGACGAGAAACCTTCTGGAATTCAGAGTGGAAGGTTTTCTCCTAAGGTAGGTTCTTGCAGCTAGCAAGTATCACCTCCTTGTGGGAACAGAGGTCTTGTGCATTAAGGAATGTAGAGTGTCACATTTTCTCTGGTGGATGTGTTCCTACAGTTTAGCTGAGGTGACACTTCTTTGTTAGGACCAGAAGCCTTTTCCAAAATGGAATACTGATTACCAGGTTTTCCCCTGGGGTATTTTCCTGCAATCCACTGTAGTGAATCCTCTTTGTGATCAGTTGTGATGCCACCACTTTATAGAGCTGGGAGGCTTCTCCAATAGAGAATGCAGTTTAGCAGCTGTTCATCCAGGAATATATTCCTACAGTTCAACTGCAGTGCCACCTTTTTTATGGAGATTGGAAGCATCCTGTAATATGGAATGTAGAGTTGTGTGATTTCCCATGAGGGTAAATCCCTATAGTTCAGCTTTGGCACCCTCTTGTTTGGAGGACACAAAAACATCTGCAATACGGAACGCAGAACGACAGATCTTCAGCTAGTTGTAGTGCCTCCTCTTTATGGGGCCAGAAAACATCTGCATTATAAAATGCAGACTACAAGATTTTTCTTGGGGATACCTCCCTGCATTTCTACTGTGAACATTCCTACTTATGGGGACTGGAAGCCTTCTGTAAAACAGAATGCAGTCTGACAGTTTTTTCCTGGGGATAAGTTCCTACAGTTCAGCTGTGGTGCCACCTCTTTGTGGGGACCAGAAAACTTCTCCAATATGCAAAGCAAATGGAAAGTTTTCTCCTGGGGAAAACATCTGTATTTCACATGCATTGTCAGTCTTAGTGGTAGATAGAAGCCTTGTGTAATACAAATGCAGACTGGCAGGTCTCCCCCCCCCCCCCAGGTAAGTCCCTGCCATTCAGATGTGGTACAAGGATGCCTTATTAAATATTGAATGCAGACTGGCAGGTTTTTTCTTTGTGGTACCTTTCAACAGTTCATCTGTGGTGCTACCTCTTTATACGGACTGGAAGCTTCCTGTAATACAAAGCACAGACTGTGAGCTCTTCCCTTGGAGTAGGTTTCTGCAATTTAGCTGTGGTGCCACTTCTTTTTGATGACTGGAATATTTTGCAATATGAAATTGGAACTCACAGGTTTTCTTCTGGTGTGTATGGTTCTGCAATTCAGCTGTGCTGCCACCTCTTTCTGAAAACCAGAAGCCTTGTGCAATACAAAATGTAGATTGGCAGGATTTCCCCTTGATGTTACATTCCTGCTGCTGAGTTCCACTGCTACTTGTTTCTGGACACTTGAAGCCTTCTGCAGTATAAATTGCAGACTGGCAAATTTTCCCCTGGGAAATGAGTTCCATCAGTTCAGCTGCATTTCCACCTCTTTGTGGGGACCAGATGAATTCTGCAATATGGAATGCAGACTGACATTTTTTCCCCTTGAAGTAAGTTCCTGCAATTCCATTGCAGAAACACCTCTTTGTAGGGACCCAAAGTCTTCTGCAATACAGAATTCAGACTGGCAGGTTTTCCCCCTAGGAGGCAAGTTCCTGCAGTTCAACTATGTTGCCACATGGAACACAGACTGATATGTCTTTTTCTAGAAGAAGGGTATGTTCCTGCATTTCAGTTGCGTTACAACTCTTTGTTGGAACTGGAAGCCTTCTGTAATATAGAATGCAACTGGCAAGTTTTCCCCTGGGCATAGGTACTTGTCATTCATCTGTGGTGCCATTGCCTCGATTAGAAGCCTTCTGCAATATGGAATTCACATTGGGTGGTTTTCCCATGGGTCATATGTTCTTACATTTCAGCTGTGATTCTACCTCTTGGGGGGGGGGAATACAAGTCTTGTAACACAGAAGGAAGAATGGCAGTTTTTCCCCAGGGAATATGCACCTGCAGTTTGGGTGCAGTGCCTCCTCTTTGGGGAATGGAAGCATTCTGCTAAATGGAAGGCAGACTGGTAGGTTTTCACCAGTGTGGTAAGTTTCTACAGTTTATAGTATCACCTCTTTGTTGGGACCTGAAGCCTTCTGTAGTATAAAATGCAAACTTGTAGGATTTCCCTGATGTGAAAGTTCCTGCAGTTCAGCTACAGTGCCACCTTGTTCTGCAGTGTGGAAGCTTTCTGCAAAATGCATTACAGAGTTGTAGGTTTTCCCCTGGAGGGCAAGTTCCAGTAGTTCAGCTCTAGTGCCACCTTTTTGTTATGACAGAAATTCTGCTGCAAAATGGAATACAGACAAGCAGCTTTTCATTTTAGGGGTAAGTTACTACAGTTAACTGTGGTGCCAGCAACTTGTGGTCCATATTCTGCAGTATGGAATGCAGACTGGCATATATTCCACTGGGGATAAGTTCCTGGGGGCAAGCTGCAATGTTATCTCTTTATAGGGATTTAACAATTTTTGCAATATGAAATTCCTACTGGCAAGTTTTCCCCTGGGGTAAGATCCTTCTGTTCAGCTACAGTGCCACCTCTTTGTGGCAAAGAGGAATATTTCTGGAATATGGAACACAGATTCACATTTTTTTCCTTGCAGTTTATCTGTGGTTCCTCCTCTCTGTAGGGGTTGTGAGGACCAGAACCCTTCTCAATATGAAGAGTGGAGTGTCAAGTTTACACCTGGGGGTAACTTCCACTAGCTC
Source organism: Protopterus annectens (assembly GCF_019279795.1). Lineage (NCBI taxonomy): Eukaryota > Metazoa > Chordata > Ceratodontiformes > Protopteridae > Protopterus > Protopterus annectens. The sequence goes on along the minus strand of NC_056729.1, from coordinate 1,409,228,367 downwards.
AGCTGCAGTATTGCATCTTTATAGGGACCAGAAGCCTTTTGCAAAATGGAAAGTAGGCTGGTAGGTTATCCCGGGGGGGGGGGCATTCCTGCAGTTCACTGTGGTGCCATTTCTTTGTGGGGACTTAAACCTCCTGCAAACAGAATGCAGACTGCCAAATTCTCAACTCTCTGGTAAGTAATGGCAGTTTAGCAATGATGCAAACTCTTTATGAGGATAGGAAGCTTTCTGCTCTATGAAAGGCTGACTGGTAGGTTTTCGCTGAGAAGGAATGTTCCTGCCATTCACTGCAGTGTCACTTCTTTGTATGGATTGAAGCTTCCTAACAAACAGGATGCAGACTGGCAAGTTTTCAACTGTATAAGTTCCTGCAGTTCAACAGTACTGTCACCTCTTTGTGAGGACAGGGAATCTTCTGCAATGTAGAATGCAGACTGGAAAAGCTCTCCCTGATGAGGGATGCAAGTTCCTGCAATACCTCTGAAGTGTAATGTCTTCATAGGGGGTCTATATTAAATTATCGAATGGAATGAATGTCGAACAGCCGAAATATCAAAAGTGCCATTCACATTACTTGGTTTTGTGGGGGGCTGTGCCCCCACACCCCCACTAATTATATATACCAACTCCGAGATCGCACTACAGTGAGGAAAGGGCAAACTTCCCGATCTTCACTGCACCCCAATCCCACAAACCAGAACTTGATGAATGGCACTTTCGATATTTCAGCTGTTCGACATTTGTTCCATTCGATAATTTAATATAGACCCTTCATAGGGACCAGATGTTTTGCAATATGTAATTAATTCTGACAGGTTTTACCTCTAGGAGTATTTTCTGCAGTTCAGCTGTGGTGCTTACTCTTTGTATGGAATTAAATCCTTCTGCAGTACAAAATGCAAACTGGACAGTTTTCTCCTGCATGGTAAGTTCTTGCAGTTCAGCTGAGGTGCCCCTATTTCTGGGGACAAAACCTTCTGCAACATAGTATGCAAATTGGTTTTCATCTGAGGTAAGTTCATGCAGCTTAGCTGTGGAAACATGAGGCCACCTCTTTGCAGGAACCAGAAGCCTTTGGCAATATGTTATACATACTGTCAGGTTTTCCTCTTGGAATAACTTCATGCAGTCATGTTGTGGTGTTACCTGTTTGTGGGGACCAAATGTCTTTTGCATCAGAAAATGCAGACAGCTGAGTTGCGAGCCATCTGTTTGCAGGGACCAGAAGCCTTCTGATAAATGGAATGCACACTGGCCTATTTGCCTTGGAGTGCATTACTACAGTTTGGCTGTGGTCCCACCACTTTGTCAGGACTAGAAACTTTCTTCAAAATGCAATGCAGACTGTCAGATTTACCCCTGTGGGGTATGTTCTTGCAGTTCAGCTGCAGTACCACCTCTTTGTGGGAAATGAAAACCTTCTGAAATATGGAATGCTGACTGACAGGTTTTCACCAGAGTGATAAGTTGTGGACCCACTTCATTTTTGGGACAAGAAGCTTTTTTAAATGCAGAATGCAAGCTGGCAGGCTTTACCTTGGGTGGGCAATTTTAAGGTTTTGAGCTGTGGCTCCACCTCATTAGCTGTCTGCAATACACAAGTTCCTGCATCTCAGCTCTCTTCCATATCTTTGTAGTGAGTGGAAGCCTGCTATAATATAGAGTTCAGATCTGCAGGTATTCCCTAGGGAAATTAAGATCTTACAGTTTATCTCTGCTGCCAACAGGAAGCCTTCTGCAATACAGAAAGCAGACTGGCAGGTTTCCCCTGGGCAAACCTTCCTGCAGTTCGGTGGGTGTGCCACCGCCTTTTGAGAAGAGGAAGTGTTCTGCAAAATCAAATAAAAACTGGCAGGTTTTGATCCTATTGGGAAAGTTCCTGCAGTGCAGCAGTGATGCCATTCTTTGTGAGGACTGGAAGCCCTCTGCAATATGGAATGTAGACTAACAGATTTTTTTTCTTGGTAAATTCCTGCAGCTCAGTTGCAATGTGACAATTATGTCAGAATCAGACATCTTCTGAAATTCTGAATGAAAAGAAGCAGGTTTACCCTGGAAGATGGGCACAGTGGTGCAGCGTAGTGTTGTCGCCTCACAGCAAGAGGTTCTCCGGTTCGATTCTTGGCTGGAGTGCCTTCTGTGTGGAGTCTGCATGTCCTCCCTGCATTCATGTGGGTTTCTCCTTGGTGCTCCAGTTTCCTCCCATGTCACAAAGACAGGCATCTGGAGTGTTTCTCCCCGGGCCTCCACTGAAAATTGGCTTTGTTCCAAGTCGGACTTTCCCAGTAAATAAATGTTAAATAAATAAAAATATATTTTCCTGCAGTTCAGCTCTTGTGACACCTCTGTAGGAATGGACATCTTATGTAATATAGAATGCAACTGGCAAGTTTTCCCCTGGGCATAGGTACTTGTCATTCATCTGTGGTGCCATTGCCTCGATTAGAAGCCTTCTGCAATATGGAATTCACATTGGGTGGTTTTCCCATGGGTCATATGTTCTTACATTTCAGCTGTGATTCTACCTCTTGGGGGGGGGGGAATACAAGTCTTGTAACACAGAAGGAAGAATGGCAGTTTTTCCCCAGGGAATATGCACCTGCAGTTTGGGTGCAGTGCCTCCTCTTTGGGGAATGGAAGCATTCTGCTAAATGGAAGGCAGACTGGTAGGTTTTCACCAGTGTGGTAAGTTTCTACAGTTTATAGTATCACCTCTTTGTTGGGACCTGAAGCCTTCTGTAGTATAAAATGCAAACTTGTAGGATTTCCCTGATGTGAAAGTTCCTGCAGTTCAGCTACAGTGCCACCTTGTTCTGCAGTGTGGAAGCTTTCTGCAAAATGCATTACAGAGTTGTAGGTTTTCCCCTGGAGGGCAAGTTCCAGTAGTTCAGCTCTAGTGCCACCTTTTTGTTATGACAGAAATTCTGCTGCAAAATGGAATACAGACAAGCAGCTTTTCATTTTAGGGGTAAGTTACTACAGTTAACTGTGGTGCCAGCAACTTGTGGTCCATATTCTGCAGTATGGAATGCAGACTGGCATATATTCCACTGGGGATAAGTTCCTGGGGGCAAGCTGCAATGTTATCTCTTTATAGGGATTTAACAATTTTTGCAATATGAAATTCCTACTGGCAAGTTTTCCCCTGGGGTAAGATCCTTCTGTTCAGCTACAGTGCCACCTCTTTGTGGCAAAGAGGAATATTTCTGGAATATGGAACACAGATTCACATTTTTTTCCTTGCAGTTTATCTGTGGTTCCTCCTCTCTGTAGGGGTTGTGAGGACCAGAACCCTTCTCAATATGAAGAGTGGAGTGTCAAGTTTACACCTGGGGGTAACTTCCACTAGCTCAGCTGCAGTATTGCATCTTTATAGGGACCAGAAGCCTTTTGCAAAATGGAAAGTAGGCTGGTAGGTTATCCCGGGGGGGGGGGCATTCCTGCAGTTCACTGTGGTGCCATTTCTTTGTGGGGACTTAAACCTCCTGCAAACAGAATGCAGACTGCCAAATTCTCAACTCTCTGGTAAGTAATGGCAGTTTAGCAATGATGCAAACTCTTTATGAGGATAGGAAGCTTTCTGCTCTATGAAAGGCTGACTGGTAGGTTTTCGCTGAGAAGGAATGTTCCTGCCATTCACTGCAGTGTCACTTCTTTGTATGGATTGAAGCTTCCTAACAAACAGGATGCAGACTGGCAAGTTTTCAACTGTATAAGTTCCTGCAGTTCAACAGTACTGTCACCTCTTTGTGAGGACAGGGAATCTTCTGCAATGTAGAATGCAGACTGGAAAAGCTCTCCCTGATGAGGGATGCAAGTTCCTGCAATACCTCTGAAGTGTAATGTCTTCATAGGGGGTCTATATTAAATTATCGAATGGAACGAATGTCGAACAGCCGAAATATCAAAAGTGCCATTCACATTACTTGGTTTTGTGGGGGGCTGTGCCCCCACACCCCCACTAATTATATATACCAACTCCGAGATCGCACTACAGTGAGGAAAGGGCAAACTTCCCGATCTTCACTGCACCCCAATCCCACAAACCAGAACTTGATGAATGGCACTTTCGATATTTCAGCTGTTCGACATTTGTTCCATTCGATAATTTAATATAGACCCTTCATAGGGACCAGATGTTTTGCAATATGTAATTAATTCTGACAGGTTTTACCTCTAGGAGTATTTTCTGCAGTTCAGCTGTGGTGCTTACTCTTTGTATGGAATTAAATCCTTCTGCAGTACAAAATGCAAACTGGACAGTTTTCTCCTGCATGGTAAGTTCTTGCAGTTCAGCTGAGGTGCCCCTATTTCTGGGGACAAAAACCTTCTGCAACATAGTATGCAAATTGGTTTTCATCTGAGGTAAGTTCATGCAGCTTAGCTGTGGAAACATGAGGCCACCTCTTTGCAGGAACCAGAAGCCTTTGGCAATATGTTATACATACTGTCAGGTTTTCCTCTTGGAATAACTTCATGCAGTCATGTTGTGGTGTTACCTGTTTGTGGGGACCAAATGTCTTTTGCATCAGAAAATGCAGACAGCTGAGTTGCGAGCCATCTGTTTGCAGGGACCAGAAGCCTTCTGATAAATGGAATGCACACTGGCCTATTTGCCTTGGAGTGCATTACTACAGTTTGGCTGTGGTCCCACCACTTTGTCAGGACTAGAAACTTTCTTCAAAATGCAATGCAGACTGTCAGATTTACCCCTGTGGGGTATGTTCTTGCAGTTCAGCTGCAGTACCACCTCTTTGTGGGAAATGAAAACCTTCTGAAATATGGAATGCTGACTGACAGGTTTTCACCAGAGTGATAAGTTGTGGACCCACTTCATTTTTGGGACAAGAAGCTTTTTTAAATGCAGAATGCAAGCTGGCAGGCTTTACCTTGGGTGGGCAATTTTAAGGTTTTGAGCTGTGGCTCCACCTCATTAGCTGTCTGCAATACACAAGTTCCTGCATCTCAGCTCTCTTCCATATCTTTGTAGTGAGTGGAAGCCTGCTATAATATAGAGTTCAGATCTGCAGGTATTCCTAGGAAATTAAGATCTTACAGTTTATCTCTGCTGCCAACAGGAAGCCTTCTGCAATACAGAAAGCAGACTGGCAGGTTTCCCCTGGGCAAACCTTCCTGCAGTTCGGTGGGTGTGCCACCGCCTTTTGAGAAGAGGAAGTGTTCTGCAAAATCAAATAAAACTGGCAGGTTTTGATCCTATTGGGAAAGTTCCTGCAGTGCAGCAGTGATGCCATTCTTTGTGAGGACTGGAAGCCCTCTGCAATATGGAATGTAGACTAACAGATTTTTTTTCTTGGTAAATTCCTGCAGCTCAGTTGCAATGTGACAATTATGTCAGAATCAGACATCTTCTGAAATTCTGAATGAAAAGAAGCAGGTTTACCCTGGAAGATGGGCACAGTGGTGCAGCGTAGTGTTGTCGCCTCACAGCAAGAGGTTCTCCGGTTCGATTCTTGGCTGGAGTGCCTTCTGTGTGGAGTCTGCATGTCCTCCCTGCATTCATGTGGGTTTCTCCTTGGTGCTCCAGTTTCCTCCCATGTCACAAAGACAGGCATCTGGAGTGTTTCTCCCCGGGCCTCCACTGAAAATTGGCTTTGTTCCAAGTCGGACTTTCCCAGTAAATAAATGTTAAATAAATAAAAATATATTTTCCTGCAGTTCAGCTCTTGTGACACCTCTGTAGGAATGGACATCTTATGTAATATTGAATGCGGACTGGCAAGTTTTCCCACTGGATAAGGTCATGGAATTCAGCTGTGATGCCATCTCTTTGTGGGAAGCTAAAGTATTCCACAATATGGAATGCAGACTGGAAAGTTTTCTTTATGAGGGTAAGTTCCTGCAATACATCTGCATTGCCACATCTTTGTAGGGACAGGATGTTTTGTAAAATGGATTGCAGGTTAGCAATTTTCCTCTCTAGGAGTTATTTTTGCTGTTCAGCTGTAGTGCCTTTTTAGAGGGGAACAGAAAGTTTCTGCAATATTGATTGAAAACTAGGTTGCAGTAGTTTAGCTGTAGTGCTCTCTCTTTGCAGACACTGGGAGCCTTCCTCAATATGGAATGAAATCTAGCAGGTTTTTCCCCAATGAGTAAATTCCTGCAGTCAGTGCTGCTGCAGTTTCCCTTCTTTTTGGGGACTAGAAGCCTTCTATATGACTTTGAGACTGGCAAGTTTTCACCTGGGTGTAGGCTCCTGCCTTTCAGTTGTGGGACCACCTCCTTGTGGGAACTGTAAGCTGCAACAGAAAATGCAGACTGGCAGGTTTCCCCACTGAGGATTTGTTCCTGCAGCTGAGCTGCAAGCCATCTCTTTGAAGGGAATGGAAATCTTCTGCAGTATGGAATGCAGACTGGCAGGATTTTTCCTGTGAGTAAGATCCTCCAGTTCAGCTGAGTGGCCCAGTCTTTGTGGGAACTGGATGCCTTCTGTATTATGAAATGTACACTGGCAGGTTTTTGTCTTGAGACAACCTCCTGCATTTGTAATATGGTGCCACCTACTTGAGAAGATCAGAAAAGCCTTCTGCAATCTTGAATGAAGACTGGGATGTTTTCCACTGGGGTAAGTTTCTGCAGTTCAGCCACAGTGCCATACATCTGTGAGGATTGGAACTCATCTGCAATATGGAATGCAGACTGGCATTTTTTTTTCCCTGAGCACAGCTGGATCGTGGTTAAATCGGACTCTAGGCAGAGTCATTGGATCAGCCCCCCTGCAGCCATTCCAGTGTCCTGTTACTTATCTGTCTTTCCCCATTCACCATAAACACTGTTCAGACCTGTCAGTGTGCATACTATTTTCCTCTTTACTTTTGCAATGATTACACAGATTTGATTTAAGACGTTTATTTCAAATTTATAGTACAAAAATGATTACCACTTGCAAAACAAAACAAAATATTCTCATTCTGAAAATAGACAGTATTATCAAAACTAAACATCTCTTTACTTGAAACTCATATTCATTGAAAATGCATTGAGACTCACATTCATTGAAAATGCATCTAACCACTGGCTGATTATGTGTGCATTTATATCCCCAGACATCCACCAAACCAACAATTATAGCTGTATCCTTCTCAGATACCTGTGTCAAAAAAATTAATGACAATAATAATGACCAAAGTCACATATTTCAAATTTGTTTTGCAGAAACTCACAGTAGGCAAACTATTCCAACTTAATTTGCATGCATATATATATATATATATATATATATATATATATATATATATATATATACACACACACACACACACATATCCATGCACACTAATTTTGCAAAGCCAGATTTAAAACTATTTAAAAATAACCAGATGATAAGAGCATAAGGTACTTTCATTCTCAGTGATACCTCCACTCCCAGCAGCAGTTATAACTACTTTGTTGACTATGTACATCAGTTATTGTTATGATGAAATAATTTACATGGACTTTATTGGTAGCTTTGGATGAACTACATTAAAATGTATAACGATCACTAGCATCACAGCATAAGATCCATCCATGTGTAGCACAGTTTAAACTGAAGAGTACTTATGACGGCATATAACACATGCTAAGTCAATATACACAATCTCTGCAGAAGTAAAAGCCATCTGAATAATCCCACATTAAAGACAACTATTACTAATGCACAGAATGCTGCTGGCAAACAACTTTGCATTTCAGTGCTTTATCTACGAATGCAGTGCCTGTTGTCTTTGAAGAATAAATTGCCTATGTTCCATTAAAACAAATGGTCTTCTGGTGATATTGTGATAATATTTCCTGAACTAGATCAGCTATGCAATAAGGTATGGTTGGCAAACAATGACAACAGTTTCACAGTTACTGGACATGCAGTCCTGGAGACCACTAAGGAGCCTAGCCCAATTTTCCAATTGCTCTAAAGCACTGTCTAGTTAAGTGACTTGCTCAGTATCACTCTGTAGGTAAATTAAGGTGGAAAGATCCAAATCCTGCACCATTGCCACAGGAAGTAGCTAATTAACAAGTCAGAGCTTTAGTCCTCTGTACTAACTTGTACTAACTGCCAGAGTAGCATGTGTTTAATTAAATTCTGGAATTCCTTACAATTCGATCTTGTAGAGAAGACTGTAGCACAGTAATATGCAACAATCACTACATAATGGATGCTGAAAATCAATGCCTTTGCAGTAGGCTATAAAGAAAATAATGCAAAAAAAAAAAAAAAAAAAAAAAATATATATATATATATATATGTGTATGATGTGTATGTATATGTATGTATGTATATTTGAAACTAAAATGCAACATGTTTAGACTACATTATACAACCTAAGCTTATTAAAGAATAAATGTATGCTTTCGTGCAATGACTAAAACAACACAATTACAGACAGTATACATGGTGCAGCAACTTTTGTTCAACAACCTACAGGTCATACAAAAATCAGAAATATTCCTGCATACATCATACTAATTTTTGGGGGAGGGAGGGCTTAAGTGCTCTTGGCAAGACACTTACATCTCATTTTGACCTCCTTTTCTGTTTCTTTTCTGTCATCAAGAATATCTATCCCATTTGACATCAGTCTGTACAGGTCTGACCAACTTGAAGAATCGATGGTAATGCTGTATTATTGTACAGTCAACAGAGACAGACTGTCAACAGTAGGGCCCAACACAGGGTAATGAATCAGACCCCTTCCAGCTATACCAATATTCTATTACTTGTCTGTCTCTCCCCAGTTACTATAAACACTTGTTTAGACCTGTCAGTGGACATACTATTGTCTTTTTTACTTTTACAATTACAGTGATTTCAATTTTATTTAAAAGTTTTATTTCAAATTTTACAGAAAAAGCACTAACAGACCTTTTCTAAACAAAACAAAACACTCTCACATTGAAAGCAGACAGCATGAAAAACAGTAAATTTCTTCTACCCTGAAACACATTTAGTAAAAATGCATCTGGTACCCAATTAAACTACAGGAACTGTGCTGGGATTCATGCTCAGATGGCATATAGTAAAGTACTAACTGACATGTATGTGAAGAGTACAGGAATTCAAAAGATAAATGTGTACTGCGTTTGCGAATAGCCTTGGACAGCTCACTTAACAAGTGTCCATTTTCAGGAGCAGCTCAGGAGTACTCTCTGGTGAAATAACCTGGCAGAGTCACATAGAAGACAAATAAAGGCAGAGGGAATTAAATCATGTACTAGCGCTGCCACCTGACAGTAAGATGTTGTCCCGTTCGATTCTCAGCTACAGCGTCTTCTGTCTGGAGACATGCGTGAATGGGTGTACCTTCGTTGAAGGTTGTGCGTCAGAGCTGGCAACTCGGCACGTAAAAATCTACAGCCAATCATTAGCGGACCAGAGTTCCGCTGTGGTAACCCCTAACCGGGAAAAGCTGAAAGACACACACACACACACACACACACACACACACACACACACACACACTACAAGAATCAGCTCTTTAACAACTTTTAGCCTTATTTATCTGCACTAAGTGCTAGACACACTGTTGTAACCAAACACACTACATTTCAGACCGATAAGCTTGCAAAAAAACATGCTAAATAAAAATGTGAATAAGTTAAAATAACTGGAGCAGTATGCTAAGCTGACAAGACCTTTTATAAACAGCTGTAATAGCAAGCTGCATGATTTTTTAAAAGCAATATAAGCAGCTGTAATTTATGTGGCCAGATATTCTTTTTAAAGCAAATTGTTAATCTAATATTGCATGGCCGGACACCCCCCCCCCCCCAGCCAGCACCGGGCCCTAAGCAGTTGCCTTGGTCACCTTGTGCTGGATCCAGCCCTGCTTTGGAAGGTATATTGCTGCAGCTCAGCTGCCATGCCACCTCTTCATGGGGAGAAGTCACATTTTGCAACATGGAATGCAGGTTGTTCTTTTCTCCTTGGGGCTTTGTCCTTACAGTTCAGCAGTGGTGTCATCTCTTTGTCAGGACCAAAATGCAATACAGGCTTAGCAGTTTTTTTCCTGGGATTAAGGTCTTGCAGTTCAGCTGTGGTGCCACCTTTTTGTGAGAAGCATATGCCTACTGCAAAATGGAAGGCAGATTGGTAGGTATTCACTTGTGCTGTACGTTTTTGTACTTCGGCTGTGGTGCCAATTCTTTCTTGATACTGGAAGCCTTCTGCTATATTGAATTCAGACTGGCAGGTTTTCACCTGGGGATACATTTGTTCTGTTTAGCTGTGGTGCCAGCAGTTTGGGAACTTGAAGTCTTCTGCAATATGAAAAGTAGACTGGCAGGTTTTCCTCTTTCAGGAAAGTTCCCATAGTTCAAGTGTGGTATATTCTTTTTCTGTGGACTAGAAGCCTTCTGTAATATAAAAGAAGTACTTACCTGTTTTCATCTGGTGAGTAAGCTGCTTCAATTCAGCTGTGATGCTACATCTTTGAGGGGAAAGGAAACCTTCTGTGGTACAGAATGCAGACTGGCAGGCTTGTCCTTGGATGCCAAGTTCCTGCAGTTCTTCAGTTGCAGTGTCACCTATTTGTCGAGCCTGGAGTCTTTCTGCAATACAGAAGGCAAACTGGCAGGTTTTCCTCTGCTAGGTAAGCTACTGTAGTTTAGATTTGGTGCCACCTCTTTTTGGGACCAGAAGGCTTTTGCAGTATGGAATATAGGCTGACAGGTTTTCCTCTGCCATGTAAGTTCCTTCAGTTCAGCTGTACTTTCACATCTTTATGGGGGAGTGAAACCTTCTGCAGTATGGAAAATTCCTGTTGTTCCACTGTTATGCTACATCTTTGAGGGGTACGGATCCCATCTTCAATACAGAATGCACACTGGCAGTTTTTACCTTGAGGTGGTAAGTTCCTGCAGTCCAGCTTGATGCTTCCCTTATGTTGAGTCCAGAAACCTTCTGCAATATTAAATGCAGACTGGCAGGTTTTCCTTTGGGTGATAAGTTCCTGCAGTTCAGCTTCAATGCCACCTCAATGAGGGCATCAGAAGCCCTCTGCTATGTGGAATGAAAATTGACAGGTTTTCCCCTGTGTAAGTTCCCCCAGTACTGCTGTTGTGCCATGTCTTTGTAGGGGCCATAAAAACCTTATGCAATATGGAATGCAGACTGGCAGGTTTACCTCTGGTGTGCAAGATCCTCCAGTGCCTATTTTTTGAGTGCACCAGAAGTCCATTTTAGAACAGAACATAGACTGACAGGTTTTTCTTTGGGAGGGTAAGTTCCTGCAGTCCAAATGAACTGACATATCTTTGTGAGGGCCAGAAACCTTCTGAAGTAATGAATGCAGACTGTCAGGTTTCCCTATGGGGGGGGGGGGGGCAGGGGTATATTTCTGCAGTTCATCTGCAGTGACTGTAAGCCTTTTCTAACACAGAATCCAGACTGTCAGGTTTTCCTCTTGGGGGTAAGTTTCCAGAGTTCAGCTGTGCCACCCCCTCTTTGTGGAGACTGGAAGCCTTCTACAATACAAACTAGAGAATCTCAGGTTTTCATTAAGTTCATGCACTAGTTCCTAATATATCCGAGAGTTCTGAATGAAGAATCAGGTATGAAATATATGTAATATTCTCACTGTACACTTGACAGTACATCATCTAGGTAAAAAAAATGCTGAAAATGGATGTAAAACGTTTGCACATAAACCTCTAAACGGAATTTTCATTATATGTTTGCAGTGAAAAAAAATCTTGTGTTGGTGTCTGGGGGAGTATAAATACATTTTATTTCTTATGAAATTATAAACTTAGTAAATATATTCTATGCATGCCATACATTATCTACAGTGATGAGATGATATCCTTGATGATAATGGAAATGAAGCAAAAAGCTGTATGCCAGAATGTCACTTTGAAATGACTACACAAATCAGTGTCTATTAGGTAGTTATCTCAATTTATCTTTAAGAGTTCTTGATGCAACTTTCAGAGAATTACTCTGGATACTCAGTTATATAAATAAGTGCCATTATAGCTTTAGAAATTTAAGTGCACCTCTGTGCTAAATTTGTCCAAAGCTGATTTCCTCTAAAATAACACAGGTTGTTTTGGTAACGGTATGTTTGCAGCAACAAGCTAGGTGCTTTACCTGGTGAGAAGAAAGATGTATGACTTTTACTTCTAATGTAATGAAATCTCAGTAAAGATATGTTCTAGACACATGCTGCACAGTCATCACCCTACTGCTGGTGGAAAATAAGTATGTTGCAACTTGCCAGACTATGATTGTAAAATGCATGTCAAACCTTTCATTGGGTGCCATTTATCAATTCCTCTTTCACTTTTCTTAATAAAACTTTTCTTTCTGGAAATTAAACTTTTCTTTCTGAAAATTATCTGGGTGGTGCAGTGTTGCAGCGGTTAGCATTGTCACCTCACAGCAAGAGGTTCTCCAGTTTGATTCTTGGCTGGGATGCCTTCTGTGTAGAGTCTGATTGTCCTCCATGCATTTGAGTGGATTTCCTCCAGTTGCTCCGGTTTCTTCCTACATTTTAAAGACATGCTTCTGGAGTGCTTGTCCCTGTGCCTTTGCTGAAAATAGGCTCTGTCCTAGTCAGACTTTCCTGGTCAATAAATTTTAAATAAAATAAAACACATGTAAGACTGCTATTCTATCTGTGGGGATTCCATTTCAGTTTGGTGATAATATGGGCCAGAGCACATTCCCTTCATACTGAGCATTGGTTATTTGCAGTGACAAAAAGGTTGCCTTTTGAAATTAAACAATTTTTGCCTTTGATGTAAGGACTGTTTAGTAAAGATGTATTCTGCAGATGTGACATATTCCTCTCCCTTAACATACATCATGTATCCAGTCTTAATGAAAACTAACTGTAATTGCAACATGCTAGAATGACACTGTGAGATAAATGAGTATATATATTTAAGAAGCAGTATCTCAGTCTCATTTTGAAAGTAGATTGTAAAACTGGTTGAGAATTGTTTTTGCTTCACAGGGGTAAAATATCTATAGCTTGTGTTTGCTTTTCTATCCTTTATTTATTTATTTATTTATTTCAGTTTGTTGCCCAGATATGTGGACTGGTCACCTGATCCTTTTTAGCCATGGCTTGAATACAATGTTACAAGCTTTATGGTAGATAAGATAATTCAATAAAAGCAAATTACATATCAATTTTAGAGAAAAAAAGAAATATTTCATGCTACAGACACTGCAAACAAGAAAGGAAATACATGGTTTAGTTAGGAAATTTTATACACAGGAAGAATGCTTTTAGTTATGTACAACATAGAGGATTATGATTTGGTTGCTGATCATGACCCACATATAATGTGTTCAAGACATAGATGCCAAGAAACTCACCTTGAGAGCAAATCTCGAGAGATGAATTTTGGCATCCAGGTTGAGAACACATAATAACGGGTTATTATCGGTCAGACAATCATAATGCTTTGTAGTGCATGGAGCTTTATCTGCTCCATGTACTACTATTTAAAGGGTAAAAAACTGCTAAGTGTTTTCCCTGCTTTTAAAGTCATAAACCACTTAGTAAGTGCTGTCACACAGGTAGTGTAGCAACATTCTGTTACATTTACACTTACCTCAGTAACTCTCGACTGTCTAGATTTTTTCAGGACACCTAGATTATTGCTTCATATTTTTAGCCTGTTTCTCATAAAATATGTGGTTTTCAGACAAGTCATTGATGCCTGAAGTCACTAAATGATGACATACATTTGAGTTTCAGCATTCACATTCTTCAGACTAGGAAGGCAAGCACATATCCGTTTTTATTTATTTTTTACAGAAAGTTAGGGACAAGTTAACTCTATAGACAGCAAGCAGGAAACACATGTTTTGTTCTGCCACTGTCATTTGCTAGTCAGTACAGACAGATTTTTCTGCCCAGCATGGGACCCAACCTTAAGAACTTTTGCAGAGGGTGCTGTCTTTTTCTGAATATTGGAGTGAATCAGTATACCCCATGCATTTCATTATTAAACTACATGGGATTTTAGTGAGGTTCTATTCCTTAAGCAGTACCATGAAAGCATGAACATTTGGCTTCCTTAAATAGGTATGATTTGATACATGGTTCCACAGTGCAGGCCTTGCTCTTGAGAAGACTTTTTCTCATATGGTTAGTTTGAATTTGGGCCTTGAAAGGGTAAGAACATTTTCTTGGCTGTTCTTAAGAGAGTAGTTTTGGGCACTAGGTGGTAATTCCTTTTTGAGAGGAAGGCTGCATCCTGGTTAAAGAATGTTGAAGATTAGTATTCCCAGAAAATGACTGGCTTTATCTGGTACTGGGAGCCAAAGCATCTCAAGAAGTACATCACAGTGGTGTTTTTTTTTTTTTTTTGTCAGCTAGGACAGAAAATTTATTAATCTTTAACTCTGTTATCTGTAGTTTTTGACAGTTATAGCAGGAGTACATGGTGAGTAGTGGTAGAGCATATCCTAGTTTGGGAAAGAGAATATGTTTAGCAATTGATTTCTGGGTAGTTGGGAATAATAAGTGCAAGATTTTGTAACATAGTTTGAACAGTGAAAGAACTTGGCCAGTAATTTTACCTGTGTAATTGCTGAGGTTGAGAAGAGAGTCAAGTGTCAAGCCTATGTATTTCTGCTCTTGTCCATTGGGACTCGTATTGCCTTTGAATTTTTGTTAGTTGTGGTAGAGACTGCAGATTTCTTGCACTGGAAAAAAACATGTAATTAGCCTTGGCTTTATTAACTAGCAGTTCTGTTGAAGCCAAGTACAAAGGTCCAAAATTTTAGACTCCATGTTTGACTGGAGTGATTGATGTGTTTTTCCTTCTCACTTAATGCTGAACTATGCTTGCATTGCCCAACTCAGTACTGGAATGTTGATGATGGTATTTTTACATTGACAAAAATCTGCCTTTTCTGGTGAAATATATGGCATTTGCAAATCTTATGCAATGGTAACTTAGTAAAAATATATCCGTGGTATGTGTTCTATTCCCCATCTAGAAGAAAAGTCATATACATATCTATTATGAAACCTAGTACAATGAAACATTTCAGACTGTGACAGTGAAATATCTGTAATACCCTGTAGTTGATAGTAAGTAATAAGGACAACATACCAGTCCTTCTTTGATATGTTTTGATAAAATTTTCATAGAATTATTTTTGGGCAGTATGGTACAAAATGCACACAAGACTGTCTCCTACCCTTAGTTATTTTCAATGCAGCTTATTGTTGAATTTAACCACATCACATTATTCCCTTATTGTTGAATTTAATTATATCACATTCTTCCCTTCAATACCAGTCAACACTACCTTCATGTTCCATATTTGCTGACAGTTACTGTTAAAGGGTGAAACAAAATATAGACAAACTCACAAAATAGTCCAGCACTAAGGAGATGTGTAGAATATGAAATTCTTTAATTCTTTAATGTGGCAAAATGAACAGCAGAAGGCTATACTTTTGGCCGAAACCAGTTTGCTGTTCGTTTTGCCACATTAAAAAATTAAAGAATTTCATATTCTACACATCTCTTTGGTGCTGGACTATTTTGTGAGTTTGACTACATTTTGGTTTGGACCGTGCACCCTGTCTCACTTGCGTGGGGTTGAGTTAGGCTGAAACAAAATATAACCTGTACATTATTTTTCAGATAATAAACTATAATAAAATGTTTGAGAAATGAATATGCAGATTAGAAGAAAGTAAGATGGGAGAAGAGCAGTTCAGATTTAGGTCAAAATGCAATATAACTGACCCAATGTCTGCAATGAGGCAGATAGCTGAGAAGAAGCTAGATAAGGAAAGAGCCCAATTAGGAATTCTTGGATTCGGAGAAAGCCTAGGACAAGGTCCCAAGAAAGCTGATTTGAGCAGTCCTATGATGGTTTAAAGTCTAGGAAGCATTAGCAGAATTAGTGCAGGCTATATACAAGGACCTAATGATGCAAGTATGAACAGTGTTTGGACTCAAGGGCTGATTCCAAGTAGTTGGATGTCCATCAGGGTTCATCTCTGAGCCCACTGCTGTTCATACTGGTAATAGACTACTTTAGCAAATGGGTCAGTGGGAACCAAGCTGCTGTATGCAGACAATGCAGCATTACAAACCAACTTTGAACAAGAACTTCAGCAAATGACAGTAAATGGAATGCAAAACTGAAGGCACATGGGATAAAACCGCATATAGACAACACAGTTGTCATGGCAGCAAAAGGAGAAATCTGAAGAAGTTGAAAATTGAGATAGAAGGGAAAATAGTGGAACAGGTTAACAGCTTCAAATATCCTGGAGGGGTGGATGAGGAGAAGGGAAGTCTGAATGAGAATGTCAAAACTAGAATCAGAGGGATTGAAGTAAACTGGCACAGACTGTCTTGGCCGTGTGGCCAAAGAAGCTGAAAAGTAGTATATATAAAACAGTGGCATGATCAGTGTTACTGTGTGGTACAAAAACCTGTTGAGGAAGCTAGAGGTGATGGTGAAGTACCTGAGACAGGTGGTAGGATACCAACTGTGGGACATATGAAGAAATGAAGGCATCAGAGCAGAAACCAGAGTAGCTCCAACTGCAGAGAAGTTTAGAGAGAACAGATTACGGTGGTTCAGGCACATGTGCAGGAAAGCAGATTTCAGAGAAACAGGAAGAAGGCAAGATGAAACAAGGGCATCCAACAAAAAGATGAATGAACTGTGTGATAGAAGACCTATGAAAGTCAGGCATGACCACTGAAGAAGTTTAGCTAGTAGCACCGAATCAAGAAAGATAGTGATAGTTGACGTGACACCCAGACCCCATATAGAAAAATGGGAAAAAAAGGGGGTTAATGCTGCTGCTGATTATGAAAGTATAGTAAAATTTGGCTATTTGGATATTATCCTGTTCCATATTTACTGAAAGTTACTACTGAAGGGTGAAATGTGTGTGTGTGTGTGTGTGTGTGTGTGTGTGTGTGTGTGTGTGTGTGTGTGTGTGTGTGTGTGTGTGTGTGTGTGTGTGTGTGTGTGTGTGTGTGTGTGTGTGTGTGTGTGTGTGTGTGTCTGTGTGTGTGTGTGTGTGTGTGTACCACTGCATTTCTTTATTTACTCTGAGGATGAATATGGGGATTCTGATATATAACACTGCATCATTTGTTCTTTACTCTAAAGAAGAATATGGTTACTCTGACATACCTGACTGCATCGCCTGTCTGTCTCCTTCACAAACTCTGCCATTTTGTGATAGTGTTTTTGAAACAGTATTGCAATGTGTTTATAAGAGTAGCATAATTTTCTTTTTGGGAAGATTTAGCTCTTACTTTACAGATTTAAATATATGAGTCATGTGTAGCAATTGTGTCATTAAACAGGGTACTTTCCTTAAGATCTTTCTCTGGACAAGCTGCATGGAACTGATTTGTGTAACAGAATATGAATGAAAACAACTGTTATGTTTAAGCATCACTCTCATATCACTGTCTACTGGATCGTGGCTGAAAAGGGTCCTTAGGCCTGTCCACTTACCTGATTAACAAACAGCAAATAAAATAAAATAGTTATGAGTTTATAAAGTTATCTCATCATTTTTTTAGTTTCATGTGTAATGAATACTGTGTGTGATTTCATGTTTAATGCATTGTTTATCATTAAGTCCAGATTTTTTACTTCATTGATCATATTAAGTAGGGCGTCCCTCAGTAGGATTCAACATTCAGCTGCGTTCTTACTACGAACTGAAAAGCAACATTCCTTTATATTCAAATGTGAAACATAACTAGGGCTTCAGAAATGCTGTGTTCACAACTGCAAACAAGCCAGCACTGTTAGCATTGTGTGCACAATGATCCTCAATGCTTATTACCTATAGGTTCATAGATTGGTACTAGGCTATCTGCCCGAAGGCATTTATAAGCCTAGCCAGAATGTGTTGGCTTTCGCCACCACTTTAGTTTAGTACCCTGTGCCTCTGTCCAGCAGAGCCACTGAAGTGATCCCCGAGGTAAACTTTTGGTTTCCCATCCACTCGTCAAGGTTTATTTTGAAGAGTGTTAGTGAGGAGCTCTGCCTAATGTAGACTGGGATCGTGTTCCAAAGCATGGGAATTCTCTGGGGCAGGAATCTATCCCTCCAGCACGTCCTATTTATTGTTGTGATGAGGTTTAGATCTCTAGAGCATGTGGCTCGAGGAGATAAGGTTTTCTTTAGGTGGAGCATGTCCATCAATTCTGGGTTGGACATGGCCTTGTATGTCAGGCAGAGATCAACTCTGAGTAGGCGGTATGCAACCAAGTTCAACAGGAGTTTCTTCAGTCGAGTTGCATAGGGCATCTGTTTGAGGCCTGTTGTCTATTTGGTGAGGTACTTCTGTGGTCTTTCCAGCTGTTACAGGTGTCTTGTAAGGTACATCCCAAATTGGGCATTGTACTCTATGATGGGTCTGATGAGTGATGAGTAGAGGGGCACAATGACCTCTTTTGATCTGGATGCGAACCCTTTTGTGATTAGGTGGGCCACGTAGAAGGATTTTCTAACCACTTTGGCAATGTGATTATCAAAGGTGAGGTTACTATCTACTTGGGTCCCCAGATCTCTTATTACGTCTTCTGTATTTAGGGGGCTACCACCTATGTGGTAGTTTGTGGGTACTTTGTTTTTTCAAAAGGGGATGACTATGCACTTTTTGGCATTTAGCTTGAGGCCATGATTTTGACACCAGGTATCTGTCTCAGTGAGACCCCTTTGGAGGATGTCTGTGTCAGCCAGAGAGTCGATTATAGCCCCTAGTTTGCAGTTGTCTGCGAACTTGGTCAGCCATAGTCCTCCTGTGCTTGCCTGTACCTCTGAGAAGTATATGCCAGGAGGGGTCCTAGGACTGCGCCCTGGGGAATGCCACCTGTAACCGGCTTAGAGTTGGACCTAGCTCCTGCAACTCTCACCATGTGGGTTCTGTCCGTGAGCCAGTTGGCAACCCATCTTGTGATGTAGGGGTTTATGTTCAGGCTGGTGAGCTTGTCTATAATACCAGAATGGGGAATGGTGTCGAAGGCCTTAGCGAGGTCTAGGTAAACTGTGTGTACCACCTTTCCCTCATCTATAGCCTTGGTAACTGTCTCAAAGAAGTCCACCAGGTTTAGGAGGCATGATCTGCCCTTAAAAAAGCCAAACTGGGTAGGGTCCAGTGTTTGGCGGTTCTCAATGTCTCTGTTAATGAGTTCCATGATGATGCGCTCCATAGCCTTGCAGACCAAGTTAGTCAGGCTTATAGGGCGATAGTTCCTGGGGCCTGTTGTGGCTCCACCTTTGTGGAGTGGAATAACCATTGCTGTGTGCCACTCTATGGTTATGTAGCCTGTGGAGAGGCTGAGTTTGAACAGTGTGTTTATGTGAGGGGTTAGTTCATCTTTGAGCTTGTGTAGGACACAGCCTGGGACACCGTCTGGTCCCACCGATGCTGTGTTTTTGGCTTTGGAGAGGGCTGTTTTAACCTGAGTGTCTGTGATTTCAGGGACTCTACATTCTTCTGGTATGGTTATGGGCCCTTTTGGGGGTGAGGGGGGGGTGAAGTTTGCACTGAACCTGTCTGCCAGGATGTTGGCAATATCGGTCGGTTCAGTGTATTTTGTGCCATTCTGCACTAACTCCGAGCAGATCTGAGCATTGCCACTTAGATTCTTGACATAGCTAAAGAATGCCTTGTGGTTATCTTTGGAGTCCTTGGCAATTTATCTTTCAAAGCTCACCTTGGATTATTTTATGAGGGATCGTAGTTTCTTGCTGATACTGATTAGGTCCATAGGTTCATAGATTAGTACTAAGCTAACTGCCCGTGTGAGCCATTTTAAGCCTAGCCAATTATGCCTTGTGAGACTCAAACCCTGCACCTTGTGCTTGTAAGGCAAACACCTTAACCATTAAGCCACCCTCCCAACCCTTCAAACCCTGCACCTTGTGTTTGTATGGCAAACACCTTAACCATTAGGCCACCCTCCCAACCCTGCCAGCGTTTCATCAGGAATGTCTTTCCTTCTTGGGATTTTACTCTTTTCTGTACTAGTTTCCTCCTTCTATTGTATATCTTGTTTATGGCAGGAGTCCACCAGACTGGTTTCCTATTCTTGGAGGAGTGAGTCTTGGTTTTGCTTGGGATGGCACAATCCATGCATTCTTGTAGCTGCCCGTAAAATGCATTAGTAAAGGATTTTGCAGCTTGGACAGTGTTATCCTTCAGCATGGGGGCTTTGAAACTTTCCACCTCAGTCTTAAGTAACGTGAAGTTTGCTTTCGAAAAGTTTTTCACGGTGGTTTTCTTGTCCGGGGGTGGGGGCGGAATATGGATATCCAAAGTGATTTGTTTATGGTCAGATCTAACCAGCAAGGGGTTGACCTCTGGTGCAGTACACCATTCGCCCATGTTGGTGATGACCTGGTCCAATATGTTGTCACCTCTGGTGGGAGTGTTGATCAGTTGAACCAGGGCATTTGAGTTTATAAATTCTAGGAAAAGTTGGGCAAGGGAGTTAGTACTTGAGTAGTTCTCCCAGTTAATGTTCGGGTAATTGAAATCACCCAATATTAGGGTGTTTGGTAGGACCTTTATATTTCCCAGTGTTTCCAGAAACACGGAATGGGGGTCCTGGGACATGGTGGGTGATCCGTAGCAAGCTACAATTTGAATTGCAGTTTTGCCCATTGTTAGTTGCACGTGGATGATCTCTGAAGCATCGTGCTGTGCCACTAACCTGGAGGTGTGGGTATCCTTGATGAGTATGGATACGCCCCCACCTTTTGTATTTCTGTTTGGGTTCTGTGGACGAAATGTATGGTATGAGTTGTCGCCTGGTAGTGCTGGGGTGCTCTCTGGAGCCTTAATTCAGGTTTCTGTTACTGCACATATATCAGTTTTCTCCATACAGATGAGTGCCTCGGGTGCGTGCATTTTGAGGTTTAGACTTCTGGCATTGAGTAGCATTACCCTCAATTTTTTGTTACTTGTGCTATTTACTGTGGTGGGTTTGTCTTTTGAGCCTTGCCTAAAAAAGGCACTATGGGGGTGGCAAGAGCCTTGGCCAGTATTCGAAAGCCTAAGGGTGACAGGTGCAAGCCGTCTCTAGCGAAGCAGCATGGCTTGTCGAGCATGTCATCCCAGGCGGACAGACACTGGATCCTCTTTCAATGACACCAGAAACTTAGCCAATTGTTGAAATCGAGAATTTTTACTTTATACCATGGTATTATTCTTGGTGAGGGCAGAATGCTACTCAGGGTCAGGGTCATACTGGCCTGGGCTACGTGATCAGAGAGCTCTTCCATGTCTCTCTTCCTGTAGTCCATGGAGGTATAGCTCAGGTCATTCACACCAACATGGACAATGACAGAGTCATACTTGTACTATGCATGTGGTCAGGCCGTTGTGCATGATGAGCAGGTCCTCATCATGAACACAGCACAGACCCATGGTCACATCATGTTAGAGAATTTCAAGGCTAAAGTTGAGATGGTATACATTGAATGTGTTTGAGTACTTCTGGTAGTCATTGTGAGTCCACGCGCATAGACAGGAAAACAATATTGATGTAATGTACAGCAATATAAAGGCAGAGAAATTTTACATGAAAGAGAAATGTCATGGATGGCTATGAGTGTGAGTAGAAGTTTCAGTACAGCAACAGAAACTACACAGAAGGACAGAATATTGTAAAGATAGCTGATCATCAAAGCAGGACTGCAAAGCAGAATGGAGAAGGTAGTATGACAATACTTGAATGTAAACTAATGTGAGAGGTGGGATACTGTACAGTAACATGATGTGCCCATCTGTACCAGTCTTGACATCAGACTGTCAGCACTGTACCTGTACTATAATGTGAATGTCATTAAAAAAAGGAAAATATGATATCTTCAGAGGAGTCAACACATCACTTCAGTCAACATGCCAATATATCCCCAGTTTCCTAGCAAGGAAAGCTACAGAAGCAATCATACTAAAAGAGGTCATAAAACATATATATCTGGGAGATGTAGCACATTGGCAGAGTGATAGCATGAAAAGAAAGATAAGCCACAAGGGAAATTAACCCATGTCCTTCCTAGTGATATTCTTTATACCAATCCATTAGTAAGTGGAGCCACTGAAGCAGTCAGATTAATAAAGGGGTCATAAAACAGAAATAAATGGGAAATGTGTTATTTTACTTTTGTGAAATGTAAAACATATGCAGATTGAAAAATGGAAAATTGCAAAATAACATAAAACCCCAGGAGATTAGAACCCACCACCCATTGCATTGACAAAGTATAAATCATTTAATGAGTACACCGAACCAGTGATGCAGTTAGAATAAAGGCATTAGACTTACTTTATTTCAGATTTCCATGGTGATATGCAGTGAGGACTAGTTCATTGAGTGAGTGATAAAAAGATTGTAGTGCGTACTAAAGATTTGACTTACTTTTTACCATCGGACAAGAAGTGCTATGTCTCATCGGTTATACATATGCTTCAGTGTTGCTCTCTGTGACCCATCACATAATGTCTGACCATATGAAAATATATTTTTATAAGCCCTTTGTGGACATCTATGTCTTATGTTTATCTATTTTTTGACCATATTATAGGTTAAAAATGTGAGTATATGACATAGATGAAAAGAGGAAGCACTGCAAGCATAGGATAGATCATAAGATGAGAAAATAAGGAATGAGAAGGATGAATGTGGGATAGGAGTATACCTCTCAACTTCTTACCTCAATAATCCTGAGTAATTACAGTAGTTCTAATTATTTCATGACTTAAATCCTCAACGATTTATCAGAAAACAATGTTTTTTGTGATGAACCAATGGAGCCAGTCATGTTGTACATTAGTCAAATATCTGGGAAGTTGAAAGGTATAGGTGGGATTGTTTGTTTTTTTGCTTTGTGGCATGTACCCCTTAAATTTTTCTTTAGAGAAGGGAAAGTTGGAAAGTTGGGAAGGAAGTTTGGGAATTAAGAGTTGAGAAAGATAGGGAAGTCAGGTAGCTAGAAAAAACATATGAATGACAGGGTGTGTAGTAAAACAATGAAGGGTGGTGAACATAGTGAAGGAAACATCAGACAAGCATAGGGAAGAAAGTGGTGATGGCTGGATTGTACAACATACAGGGGAGCATTGACACAGAAAGGAGTTGTGAGGGATAATACTGGGTGTTCATAGATGAAGTTTCTTCTAGCTTAGACCCAGTGGTGGATTACTTATTCACACTGGGAACTGTCACTGGGTCCTGCCTCAGAAGGTTAAGTCAGTACTGGGCAGGGATGCAGTTCAGCGATCTATTAGAACATGGCCTCCATGCATCCAATACAGGCATCCAAACTCCTGTCTATTATCTCTACCACGAGTTCTGCCATTTCCTGATAGCTTATTTGAAACAATCTTGTGTTGGTTTGTGATTGACTGTGCTGTTGCCTGGTTAGAGAAGATTTATCTTGATTTATATTTTATTTTTTACTACTGCTTTTCACTGTTTGTAGGAAGGAAGAAAGAAATAACTTATAGATAAGAAGATTTACTTTGATTTTTATTTTGTTGTTTTGCCTTTAATTTTCAATACCTGTTATTAGAAAGGGAGAGGTTTTAGATAGGCAGACTCTAGCCATCCCAGGGCACCTAATCAGCTATAAATTCAGGTAGACTGCAGAGAGGATAATCTAGAGATTATCTGAAATAATATGCTGTTAGTTTGTGATTTATTGATCTTTAATGCTACAACAAGTTGAGACTGGGAGCAATATAAAGGAAATACAGCTTTTATTTATGTTTTATTTATTTATTGCATTTGTTTACTGGTAAAAAGTCCACTGGGCCTGAAAGAGGCCATTTTCAGTGGTGGCCTGGGGAGAAAACTCCTATAAGAACATAGATACAGAAAATATTAAACATTAATTGGTACAAAAGTAGATACAGTGTTACAAATAGTAATTACAGTAATATATACAGAATATATACATAAAAGCAGGAGTTTTGTTGATTGCCAGATGAATTCGATCAGAGAGGTATAAATATAGCATCTATATTACATAAATCGAACTTTTAAAAGTTCGAACATCATATGGTCGACACCATTAGATCGAACTTTTAAAAGTTCGAAAATGTAATAAAAAAAAATAAGCCAAAGAAAAAACCTACCTGAACGGTTTAAGCAGGGGGACAAGCCCCCCTGCACTCCCCCACAACCCCCGCTCTTTAAATATACCAACTCCAAGATCGCACTACAGTGCAGAAAAGGGAAATCTTCCCATTCTGCACTGTATGGAGATCTCCATTGAAATGTTCAAACTTTTAAAAGTTCGATCATATGGTGTCGACCATAAGACATTTGAACTTTTAAGAGTCCGACAACGTGATATAGACCCATAAACAGAGATATACTAATCAGCATTATTGTGTCAGTATCAACAAGTGATACAAAATAATAATTATGGAGAAAATATCATCAGTCAGCAGTAGCAAAAAGCTAGGAGTTTAGTTCTATAAGGAGAAGGAGGAGGTTAGGTTATACAGCAGGTAAGGTGACTTTCACAACTGGTAGGGTAGGAATAGCTTTATTGTACTTAATTTAAGATTCAAATAAATCTCCACAGTTCCAATTGTAAATGTAATAAATCCAATACGCAGTTCGAATGACAATAAAACACTCAATATTTATTAAAACAAAAAACAACCGGTAAGTGCTTTCATTCACAAAGAACTTCAGACCTGAAGATATATCTCTGTTTATGGGTCTATAATTTAAGATTCAGTTATATACTGTCGGTGTGATTTTTCTCATATAAGTTGACTTAAATTGTCTTTGAATTCTGTGGTAATTGATTTTGATTATCCTTTTCTTTTAGAAATTTTTATTCAACTGAAAATGGATTCCTTAAATGAGTATACCATTAATGATTTGCTAAAGCGCAAGTATTTTATACAGTGTTCTAATAACTATATATATTTAGATGTGAAACTTGGTAACACTGGTGATCTGTGTTCCTCATGTCAAAAGTTAGATGATTTGCTTACCGTTATTAGTAGTAAATCTAAACTCACTGCTGATGATTGCATTTGTACAATTGACACAGCTTGGAGAAATGTCGTTGCATATATCAATGGCTGGACTGATGAGATAACATATAAGGCAATGGGCAAATAGAACACACTTAGAAAAGGAACTGCCTATTAACAGTAAAGATCACTCAACCCCTATTAAACAAGATAATACCAATGTCGACTTTGGAATTCTGGATACAAGTATTCAGCAATCCGAGGATTCAGTGCATACAGAAGACAATTTAAAAAAAAAGCAAGAAAGGAAGAATTTCAAACAACATGGAAGAAAACAAAATTGATTAATGTCTATAAAGCAATGAAAATACACACTAAAAAGGACACTGCTTTTTATGTAATACAAAGATTAAAGGGAATGATAACATTGTTCTATCAGAAAACCTTCAGTCTACAGAAAAAGGCATAGTTTTTCTAAAATAAAAGGTAGAAGAAAAAAAACAGGCAAGGAGCAGGTAAAAAGGAAGAAATCAAAACTGAACGTGGAAGTACTGAAGAACATTATTGCAAGATAAAAGAGGAGTAAGACAGATGTTGACAACATGGCTCAAGCTGTGGATGTACACAGCTAGCGGGCTGAGAACTGTATGCTTGGAAATGTAATATGCAATGAAATCAGTGGGATTAATAAGACTAATGGTGATGAAGATCATTCATTTGTAACAACTGATAGAGCAGATATCACTGGATTAGAAGTTGAGGATTCTTAAAATCTGGTCAAAAATTATATTCTTGTAATTGGCGATTCAATCACTGGTAGAACCACCTAGTAAAAACAGGAGAAGCCACCTGAAGCAGTAGACCCGTAATGAGTGGCATACCCCAGGGATCAGTAATGGGGCCTCTGTTATTTGGGATATACTTTTCTGAGGTGTAGGCCAAAACCTGTGGGCTACGGTTGACCAAGTTTGCAGATGACTGCAAGCTGGGTGCTGTCGTCAATTCCCCTACTGATGTGGACATCCTCCAAGAGGGTCTCACTCAAACAAATGACTGGTGCCAGAAACTTGGCATCAAGCTGAATACCAAAAAATGCATTATCATCCCCTTGGGTGAGAGTGACGTCCCCTAAAATTATCACATTAATAATAATGTCCTAAACACACAATCAGTCATGAGGGATTTGGTCACCCAGGTAGATAGCAATATGACTTTTGACCACCATGTTATTTATTTTTTTATTTTACATTTGTTTACTGGGAAAGTCCGACTGGGCATGAATCCCATTTTCAGCAGAGGCCTGGGGAGAAAAGCTCCACAAAGATTAGTACAGCAAATACAGTAACTACAATACAGGAGGAATTCATATGTTTCAAGCATGAAACACAGGAGGGAAGAATAATAGTGGCTGAGGACTTAAATTTATCATTAACAGACTGGAATAATATTGATTCGACAACATTAGTAAGGAAATTATTTGCAACGTACGTTCTGGAACAACAGTTGCTTCAGATTGTAAAAAAGCCTACCAGGGAGTGGAACATACTAGACATTGTGTTCTTAAAGAAATTACTGTTACTTCATGTCAAGTTTTACCTCCACTGATTGATTTGCAGTGATCATGGGGTTATAAAGGTTAAATTGTTGCTGGATAATTCTGCCAAACTGAAATCTAAACCAGTGTGCAGAAGTTTGATAACAGCTTACATGGAAAATTTTGAAAGCGAAATTGAATTCAAAAAATAAAAAAAAAATGTTTAACATCAGGATTTAGGCACACAATATCAGGAGGATATATTTCCATAAGAATAAGATACTTGATTAGGGTGACAGGCAAAAAATATACAAGAAATGGAAAGAGGTCAAACTATGACTGTGAAAACTGAAATAAACAAGTTGGACAAACAAATTAAACATAGTATGAGACATGATCAAGAAAAAATTGATGAAAATTTATATATAGAGACATTGAGCGTAGTAGGAAGCCATTTTATAGATACATAAGTGGTAGTAGGAGTAAAGACATATAAAATGATAAACTGTGCGTAGATTCTAAAATTTATTCTCAGACACAACAGATTATAAATATTTTTACAAAATATCATATAGAGCAGTTTGGCTCCAAAAAGGTGGTTATAAATTGTCCTAGTAACATCCAGGCAACTTTAGATACTGAAATCAAATCAGATTATATTGAAAAACAACTATGCAAACCAGACTAAAGCAAAGCACAGAGACGTGACAGAATTAGTAATAATGACCTAAGAACACTTCTGCATGAACATATAGTATGATTACATCTGTTATTTCCTAGGTCATGTTAAATATGGGGAGATTCCTCAACACTGGAGACGTACTTGTTAAGAGAAAAGGAAGTAGGACAAACTCAGTCATACATGCTCTTACGTTTACTTTCCTGTTGTGGAAAAACAGTGGAGAAGTTATATTGGATAAATTCTTGTCAGAATTGGAAAGGTTGGGACATGAAACCATGTATCAACATGCATATTTGGAAAACAGATTTATTACCATCTGTAACATGATGTTCTATAACAATATAATAACAACTATGAATGAACAATTGTGCTGTGATGTAATTTGTATAGATTTAATTTCAGCATTTGATAGGGTCATACACAAAATTCTGATCAATAAATCAGAACATCTAGGTATTGATATACTCTTGATAAGATGGATAGCTGCATGGCTTGCAAGAAGGACACAAAAACTATCATTTAACAACTGGACAGGTGAAATTCAAGGTTATAGTTAGGGTGCCCTACAGGGCTCTGTCCTAGGACCATACTTGTTTAGACTGTACCTTCTTGCAGATCTGTCTTGGTGTCTGTATGCAGATGACTTGAAAATGGATAAACTGATTACATGCATTTCAGATAGTGTATGTCTGCAAAAGAACGTGAATAAATTGACCATTTTCGACAAGGGTGAACAATAAGCAGATAAATACATAAAAAACTAAGCATGTGAGATTTGGGAGACCTAAACTAAAAGGTGAATATTTAATACAGTACACAGTGATTGAAACTGTGCATTCGTTTAAGGACCTGGGTATATGGGTAGATCCAGCTTTAAGTTTTTCTAATCATATCAACCAATTGGTTATTGATAGCTATAGAACTATAAGTTGTATAAGTAAAGTCTAGAAAATCAAAAAATATAAAATTATTGTTTGTTAATTACATTAGACCCAAACTTGAGTAAGGAAAACAATATGGAAACCTTATTAGAAAAGCCGTATGAGTAAACCAGAAAGAGTATAGCAGAAATATACCAAGGGTATCCATGGATATGAAAATTTAAGTTATTATGAAAGACTAAAATATATGAACTTGTACAGTGTCTCGTATAGGTATTTACGAGGATACCTTTTTCAGGTATATAGAGCATTTAGATACAACTACTTCAGGGAATGTTTGGGGTTATCAAAAAGTAGTAGAGAATCAACAATCTATGTAAGTGATTCTATAGGAATTAGAAATGTACTAACTGGTTCCCTGAGAGAGAAGCTTATGCACCAAACAGACTATCAAACTGCATTAAAGCAAACACCATGTTACATATTTTTAAGAACAACCCAGACACTTATTATGGGCATGGCTGTTTTTGTGCATTGGCAAGCAAGAAGGGCATTATTGTCTCTGCCTGAAATATTTGTATGTATGTAAGTATGTATGCAAAGTATCACCTCCACTGGCACTGCTACTGGCAGATACCACTTTACCACACTCCGGTGCAGGATTACCTGATGCAGGTGGTGCAGGTAGGGCAGGAGGTGTGGAAGCAACTATAGCATTCTAGAACCTGGATTTGTTTGGTGCCTCTGGTTATGGTGTTGGTGGCTCTCCTGCTGCTACTTGTAAGGGGATGACAGGACTTGATGGTGGGTTAGATGCAGATTGTTGTGCCATTTCATATAATAGTGATATAAATGAGGAACAAAAAAAATAACAAAATAAAGAGAAAGGGTGGCAAAGAGAAATACAAAAGCAATGATTTTTGCATTCTTACCTATGTTGACTCTGATACAGTAAAGCATAACAATCTTTTAATAGTAGGACTTGCACAGGTATGTTATCAAAATATTAATCTAATTATAACATATGAGGGGGTCTGTGATGCTCCTGCACTGGCCCAGTAATCTCAATTCTCACCACTGGCAACAGCTGGGGGATGTACACACTGTGAGGATGACAAGTACACACACAGTAAAGTGCAATTTCCCTTAAGAGCACAGAGATCACAATCAGTCTGGGGCTGGTTTTTCCCTCTTTCTCCAGATCCCCAATAAGACTCCCCACTGGCACAGCTATAGGGTTGAGATCTCAGCTAAGTAGCAAAGCCAAAACCTCCAGCTCCCTCCCTGTACAACCAGTGCTTCATGTCCCTGCCCAAGTAGCTGACACACACACACACACACACACACACACACACACACACACACACACACAAACACACACACACACACACTTTGAGGTTTGATTTATACACACACACACACACACACACACACACACACTTGGGAACGGCTGGCACAGGTTTACTAGCTATGCTCCCTTCTGCCCAGACTATAAGGTAGTT
Organism: Protopterus annectens; assembly: GCF_019279795.1. NCBI lineage: Eukaryota > Metazoa > Chordata > Ceratodontiformes > Protopteridae > Protopterus > Protopterus annectens. The sequence continues at coordinate 1,409,198,803 of NC_056729.1, read as the reverse complement.
CCAGCTGCCACCAGCCACCCTTATCAGCTACTATAAGCCCCTTACCAAAGGGTGTCCAATCCTACTGTGTAATGTTACTATTAATCCAAATGGTAGTTTTGACCAAGACTTGCAAGGCTATTTAGGAGTGGCCTGTACAGTGTCACCAAATACATATACAAGTACTCTAAGAGATTAAATATGTCTCACAAATAGCCACAAAAATAGGTTTAAATATATTTAATAATAAATAATAAAAGAACAAGAAAACACTCAAATCAACACAGTAACTTCAGAGTTCAAAATCACAGGAAATATTTAAAACAACATTGCAGGACAGTCTCAAATAAATATAGAAAACATCTAAACTAATCTTTACTATATCCCTAACTATATCTAAAAGAAATCAGTGTACCCTAGTTACTTACTATTAGCAAGGCAAGTGCAAATAGTGATGATGAGTGGATGTTCTTGCTAGGACCAAGACAAAATACAAAATGCAGTGTCTCTCTCTGAGAGAGTACCCAAATTAATATCAAACATTACTGCTGGGCCAGCTTGGATGACATCACTCGTTGTCACCTGACTTCAGCTCCCACGCTAAACAGAAACTTAAAAGAATTTAACCTCTATGTGTGAGAAATACATACCTCTCAGATCTTTGCAGATCTTGGAAGACGTAAAACAGTAAAATGCTTTTACATTAGAAACCTAATTACTTCTCTCCAAGACAATACAAAAGACTTCTAGCTCTAGACGTTGCGTCTGCTACTGAACTGAAACTGAGAGATAACATCTTTTCTTGATGGCCCAGCTATGAAGTAACTTAACCTCAACTATTCTTAAGTTTTGCAGGTTAATCTTCTATGTTTCAGTGGAGTACACTGAGGATACATCTTAGCTCAGTACACAACATACAGTTCTGTATAAATCATATCAATATTCCCAAATGACATAGAATTATTTACAAAATTACAGCTAGCTGGGCTGGCAATACTTCCCTATGCCACATCCCCCCCCCCTCCCAAAAGCTGAAGCTAGTTTTTCAAGTGACCCTTGAGAAATGTTGCTCGAGTGGATTAAGCCTATCTGGGAATATCTTACCCCATTCCCTGTCTTGAGAGCCCATCTGCATTAGCATTGCTAACCCACTGCAGTGCTGCACTGTCATATTATATGCTTGTAGCCCTAGGCTCCTCCTTAGTAACTTGGCATTTTACTGGCTGGCTCGATGTAGCCATGTTAAGAGATTGTGGTCTGCAACTGCAGTGAATTTCCTTCCATACAGATAAGGCTGATGTTTCTGCAGTGCCCACACTATGGCTAGGCATTCGTTTTCTACAGCTGCATAGCATTCCTCCCTGGGTTTGAGCCCACGACTGAGATATACCACTGGGTGCTCTTCTCCCTCTGGGGAAACCTGGCTAAGTACAGCCCCCACCCCATGGTTTGAAGCATCCACCAGCACACCCAATTCTTTGCTATAATCTGGACTGGCTAACACAGGGCGTCCACCCAAAGCTCCTTTAAGTTTCTGGAATGTCTGCTCACATGCCGGGGTCCACACTACCTTATCTGGCTTATTTTTCCTTGTCAGGTCTGTGAGGGGAGCAGCTATGGTATTTTCTGGAGTACTCCACTGTCCCTAAGAATGCCCTCACCTGCTTTTTGGTAACAGGGGCAGGCCATGCCTGAATGGCTTCCACTTTGGCAGGTTTTAGATTGATCTTACCACTCCCCACTCTATGTCCCAGGTAGGAGACCTCTGCCATACCCACCTGACATTTGCTTGGCTTAATGGTCAACCTTGCCCTCTGTAGTCTGCCCAGCACCTCCCTAACATGTCTAAAGACATGCTTCTGGAGTATTTCTCCCCGGGCCTCCGCTGAAAACAGGATCTGTGGAACCTAGTCGGACTTTCTCGGTCAACAAATGTTAAATACATAAATAAATAAATAAATAACATGCTGAAGGTGCTCTTGCCAGGAATGGCGGTAGATGGCAATATCATCTAGGTAAGCAAGGGCAAAATCCCCTGCTCCTTCTAGGATACAATCTACCAACCTCTGGAAAGTAGCTGGGGCATTTTTCATCCCAAAGGGCATCTTTGTGAATTCATACAAGCCAAAAGGAGTCATAAAGGCTGACCTCTCTCTAGCACTAGGAGTCAAGAGCACCTGCCAGTAACCCTTGGCAAGATCAGTAGTGGTAAGATACTTAGCCCTACCCAGCTGTTCTAGGGCTTCATCTGTCCCAGACATGGGGTAAGCATCTCACTCTGTGTGACTATTTAATTTCCTGTAGTCCACACAGAACCTAGTGCTGCTTCCTTCTTTGGTACCAGCACCACTGGGGAGGCCCAGAGACAGCTGGACTCCTGGATTACACCTAGTTCCAACATTTCCTGCATCTCCTCCCTCAGAGTATGTTTGACTCTCTCAGACACCCTATGAGGGCCTGCTTAATAAGCCCTTGGGGTCCTGTAGCCACATGGTGCTGCACCAGGTGGGTACACCCTGGTTTCCCAGTGAACATGTCCCCAAACTCCTGTAACACTGCTCGGATTTCTCAAACCTGGGTAGGAGATAGCTGCTGGCACATTGCTACCCCTTCCACTGAAGTGTCAGTCTGAGCCTCACTGAGGAGATCAGTCACTAGAGCCCCCTCAGACTCCTCCTGCCATCCACTGCAAATACTCAGCACAAGGGCCTCCCTATCATGGTAAGGTTTTCATCATGTTAACATGGCACATTTGTGCCCCTGCCTCCTGCCTAGCAGATCTACCATGTAGTTAACTTCACTGACCTTCCTTACTACCTTGTAGGGTCTCTCACAAGCTGCCTGCAGCCTGTTGTGTCTGACAGGAATGAGAACTATTTCCTGCTGCCCCATAGCATATACTCTAGCTTAAGCATTCCTGTCATACCAGACCTTTTTCTGCTGTTGGGCTTCTGTCAGGTTCTCCTGGGCCAAGCCCATGAGTTCCCTAAGCTTTGTCCTGAGGTTTAGGATGTATGCCACAACAGACTCCTTGTGGGATTCACACTCACCCTCCCACTCTTCCCAAATCAAATCTAGAGGTCCCCGCATTCTATGCCCATACAACATCTCAAAGGGTGAAAAAAACTGTGGATTCCTGGGGCACCTCTCTTTACGCAAACAACAGATGGGGCAAATATTTGTCCCACTCCCTCTTAAACTGGTCTGCAAATGCCTGTAGCATGGACTTGAGGGTAGAGTTTAACCTCTCAACAAGACCAATAGTCTGGGGATGGTAAGAGGTGGTCTTTAGGTGCTTCACCCCACAATGTTTCCATAGACAAGCCAGCAGGTCTGACATAAAACTGGCACCTCTGTCAGTCAGTATTTCTTTTGGGAAACCTACCCTGGTGTAAATCTCTAAGACAGCATTTGCCACCTTTTGTGCCTCAATGGAGGATAAGGCCACCGCTTCAGGGTGTCTGGTAGCATAATCTACTATCACTAGGATATAACTTTTTCCCTGTGGAATGTGGGGTACTCAGATGCCCCACAATATCCATACCTACCCACTGAAATGTCTCCTCAGTCACAGGCAAAGGCAACAAAGGAGCTTTCATCTTGTCTACTGCCTTGCCTACCTTTTGGCACTGCTCACAGGTCCTGCAGTACCCTGTTACATCCTTGGAAATCCCAGATGAATACAGGTTCTGCATAATACGTCACTTTGTATGTTTAATGTCCATATGACCTGCAAAGGTAATATCATGGGCTATGGCTAGAAGTGCCAGATGCTAGGCTCTGGGCACTACCAACTGCTGTATTCTCTCACCCTCTAGCCCTCCCTCAGGGGTCCATTCTCTATACAGTAACTCTTTGTCCCAGTATACAGATTCCCCCTTACCTTGAGCATCAGATGCCTTACTAGTTACCTCCATCAGGCCTTGTAATGTAGGGTCTGAGAGCTGAGCCTGTCTCCACTCTCTCTTTGTAACACTTCCTAGCTCCCCTTCCACATGAAGTCTAGTATTCTCTGACAACAGTACCTCACTCTCAGCCAGGGTATTACTATTCACTTCTGCCCTTGCAGTCACTCTGTCCAAGGGAACATCAGTACCCACAAGCAGCTGTGGGTCACCTTCAGTCTCACTGCTACTGGGTAGCTCCCTCCCTAAATTAACAACCTCACCAGTCTTGGCTGCAAGTGTGCAGTCTGTCTGCATCTGCCCCAGGCAATCAGACCCACATGCCTGCCTCCAAGCCTGACTGTGTGTAACTGTGTGCACACAAGGTACTGCATTATCAAAATCATTCCCTATTAGGACATCTGCAGGGATATCCTCAAACACACCTACTTGCAGGCTTCCTTTTCCACCCTCCCAGTTAAGGTGAACCCTAGCCAAAGGTATTTGGAATGAAGTCCCTCCTAAAGCTCTGACTGGAGTAGACTGACCAAGCAAGTAGTGCTTCACTGTAACCATTGCAGGCTTCACAATGGTTAGGTCAGAGGCTGCGTCTCTCGTAGCAGTGGCCTATTTCCATCCACTAAGATAGGATATAACCTCTTGTGGTAGTTTGGTACCTTTGTTCTCTCGAGACAACTTACTACTGGCATTTTTGTCATTCCCACTTACTGACTCTCCCACCTTTTGTTCCCCACCTTGCCTCCGTGGAAATCTATATGCTACGTGGCCACAGTGGTTGCATTTAAAACATTTAACCCTTGGTCCTGGATGTGTACCTGAACTAGTGGCTTCTCCTGCTACTGGCAGACTCTGTTGGGGCAGTCTGGGCTACCCACCATGGGTTTCCTTAGACCAATTAGCAGCACTGGGTGTTCCTTTCCTGTGTAGTGATGCCCTGCTTGCTACATGTAGGTCTCCCTTCTTCCCCAACTCATCTGCAATATTGCAATGTCTATTAGCTAACCAGATTCTCATATCCTCAGACAAAGTGCTAAGGGCTTATTGCCTCAACAAAAGGTCTGCCAGCCCTTCAAAAGTGGTGACCTGACATCCACTCACCCACCTGTGAAAATAAGTGCTTAGATCAGCAACATTTTCAAACACACTTTCATCTGCCTTGCATCTATTCTCACAAAATGTTTCCTATAAGCTTCAGGTGTGTTCTTTACAATATTATAATTTAAGCAATCAGTATCAGACAATTTATAAATAGCAGTTACAGCTTTGCCATGGTGTAAGGGGTCAGGAACCGTACCCAAAGCTCTTGGTCAACATTATACTTTTTACATACCCTCTCAAACATATGAATAAAACTATCAAAATTATCCCGCTCTGTAAATTGTGGAAGGAATTTACTGACCTTTGTTGCTTCTGGGGTTCGGTTACACCCTTCCCCATTACCTCCATGAGTCGGGCGAAGAGTCAGCATCTCCTTTTCATGTTGCCTCTGTCTCTCTTTCTCTTCTGCCACTAGATGTTGCAGTTTCTCACTTTCTTCAGCATCTAGATGTCTCAGTCTCTCTGCTGCTTCTACTTCCAAATGCTTGGTCTCCAGCTCAAGTCTCTTTAACTTCAAACGGATTTTTAAGTCCTCTCTGGAAGGGTTGAGCTGTCCATTTTCTGAGAGTTGTACATCTCCAAGGCCACATTGGTTGTCCTCCTGCTCTCAGGTATATGATGCACATGTGCCCAAAGCTACAATAATTTCTGCCTTAGTCAGGTTGGGATGCACCAGTTCTTTAGTCTGACACATCTCAGCCAACTGGCTCATTGTCAGCTTGCCATACTCCTCTGCTGACATGCTTGCCTGCTCTCCCTGACTAACTAAACTAACAAAAAATAAATAAATAAAACAATTGTGATGTGAAACTCTGAATGTCCTCTGTGTGGCTGATTGAGAGTACAAACACCTTTATTGACCACTGTACACAAGCTACAGGAATTCAATATCCACACCACTATAAGCCAATTAATATGTGATGTGGCTCTCTCACCACTGTCAAGCAATTAATATGTGATATGGATATCCCACCACTGTCCACTAATTAATATGTGATGCCCCTGCACTGTCCCAGTAATCAAGGAGCCTCAATCCTCACCCCTGGCAACAGCTGGGGGACGTACACACTGGAAGGATGACAAGTACACACACAGTAAAGTGCAACTTCCCTTAAGAGCACACAGAGAGTACAGTCAGTCTGGGGCTGGTTTCTCCCTCTTTCTCCAGATCTCCAATAAGACTCCCCACTGGCACAGCTAGAGGGTTGAGATCTCAGCTGAGTGGCAAAGCCAAAACCTCCAGCCCCCTCTCTGTCCAACCAGTGCTTCATGTCCCTCCCCAAGTAGCTGACACACACACACACACACACACACACACACACACACACACACACTTTGAGGTTTGATTTATACACACACACACACACACACACACAGACACACACACACACACACACACACACACACACACACACACACACACACACACACACACTTTGAGGTTTGATTTATACACACACACACACACACACACACACACACACACACACACACACACACACACACACACACACACACACACACACACACACACACACACACACACACACACACACACACCTAGGAAAGGCTGGCACAGATTTACTAGTTATGTCCCCCTCTACCCAGACTATAAGGTAGTTCCAGCTGCTACCAGCCACCCTTATCAGCTACTATAAGGCCCTTATCAAAGGGTGTCCAATCCTACTGTGCAATGTTACTATGAATCCAAATGGTAGTTTTGACCAAGACTTGCAAGGCTATTTAGGAGTGGCCTGTACAATGTCACCAAATACATATGCAAGTACTCTAAGAGCTTAAATATATCTCACAAATATCAGCCACAAAGATAGGTTTAAATATATTTAATAATAAATAATAAAAGAACAAGACATCACTCAATAAATCAACAGTAACTTCAGAGTTCAAAATCACAGGAAGTATTGTAAAACATTGCAGGACAGTCTCAAATAAATACAGAAACATCTAAACTAATCTTTACTATTCCCAACTATATCTAAATGAAATCACTGTACCCTAGTTACTTACCATTAGGAAGGCAAGTGCGGATGGTGATGATGAGTGCATGTTCTTGTTAGGTACAAGACAAAATACAAAATGCACAGTCTCCCTCTGAGAGAGTTCTCAAATTAATATCAAACATTATTGCAGGGCCAGCTTGGATGACATCACTCTTTGTCACCTGACTTCAGTTCCCAGCCTAAACAGAAACTTAATAGAATTTAACATTTCTGTGTGAGAAATACATATATCTCAGATCTTGGAAGTCGTAAAACAATAAAACACATTTACATTTGAAACCTAGTAATTACTTCTCTCCAAGACAATACGAAAAACTTCTAGCTCTAGACATTGTGTCTGCTACTGAACTGAAACTGAGAGATAACATCTTTTGTTTATGGCCCAGATATAATGTAACTTAACCTCAACTATTCTTAAGTTTTACAGATTAATCTTCTATTTTCCAGCAGGGAACTGTGGATACATCTTAGCTCAGTACATAACATACAGTTCTGTATAAATCATAACAATATTCACAAATGACATAGAATTATTTACAAAATTCCAGATAGCTGGGCTGGCAATATTTCCCTATATCAGAGGGTTATAAGCCAACACTGCAGGAGCTATTTATCAAGACATCACATCTGTGCTTGCAGATAGGGGTACTATTTACCTTTTGACAATAACTAAACTGTACATATACATCATAAATATGCTAATTATATAATAAATATGCCCAGCACAGATTATACACAAGGAAAGGTGTGTTTGTTTTATACTGTGAAGTGTCTAGCAAGCTACTACTTATAGATATTAAACATATGGACCTTGTAGTCATGTATTCATGTTGGTAGGGTGACAAATTTACAGTGTCTTGATAACAACACTTGTTTTTTTTTGGGGGGGGTGAACTCCCACCCATCCTAACAATCTCAATGCTTATAAACTTAAAATAAGTATCCACTTATTCACCTATACAGTATTAAACATGCAAAACAGCACTTCTAACATTGCACAGTCATGCTACTACCCTTGAGCTATGCCAGTCCTGACAGATGTGGTACTGCTGTATAAAAGTTAGACTCATTTTTAATGCTTACAACTGTTACTATGCAAACAGAGAAATTTTTCATAATACCATGTATACTTACTCCAGTTCTCTTAGGTGCTCTAGTCTACTTTGCATCTCCCTGCTCATTTCAGTTTTTGAAGGGACTAGAGACATAAACAGGGCATAATGAGAAACAGAGACATTTTTCATAATAGCATGTATACTTACTCCAGTTCTCTTAGGTGATCTAGTCTACTTTGCATCTCCCTGCTCATTTCAGTTTTTGAAGGGACTAGAGACATAAACAGGGCATAATGAGAAATCTGATGGTGACATGCAGTGTCAGGTTATTTGTTTAAATAAAAGATGATATACTTACAGTATTGAGGTAGTGACTACAATCTAACTTCAGCATCCCATTGGCCAACCAGGTCAGGCATACTTCTATTGAAGTCACTATAGTGGTGATGGCACTGTTCCCCCACTTTTGGGGTGCCAGTACAAGTGACAGCCTTGGCCAAGCTTTTACAGACATCAGCCTTATACTATGACCTGGTATAGCACTCCTGCAGGAGCCTATGGCTGTAATACTTATAGATGATGTCCAGAATCATGGATTCCTCCTCACACAACCTCTGTACTCTAAAAGAAGCAACAGCCTCACCTTCTCCAGACATAATTATCTCATATTCAAAGATCTCAGGAAAAATGGCAGGGAACGGATGCCCAAAACAGTTCTCATGTGTCTCAGCCTCCAGGCACTAATGGGTACCTCATTTAAGCAATGGATGGCAAAATAATGAAATATAGTCACTGTATTATTATGCTTCCAAAGGCATTTTAAGGTGTGATACAGGGCAGCCCTCCACTGATCATTAATTGTGAGATGACAATTCTATCCACCCTACCATAACTGGGTTCACACTCATGTGCAGGTGCCCACAGATGCTCAAGCATGTACATGGCATCATGAAGTAATCTTCACAATGTTTATCAGATTTGCTTATCATGAAACTGTACCAATTTAGAAATAATGAAAAGGTGAGCCCTAATTAGAATACTCATTGATGAATCTACTTGACAAAAGGCAGAGAGCCTCATTGCACCAAGGAAGAAACTTCAGAGCACAGACTTCTAGCCATGGGGAGGAGCTCGACAATCCCTGTAGAAGAATATTACCTTTCCCTGGGGATTGTGCAATCTTGGAGTTGGTATTTATAATTATGTATACACAAATACATATATATATATATATATATATATATATATATATATATATATATATATATACACACACACACACACAAACATATATATATATATAAATATATATTATATATATATTTGTGTGTGTGTGTGTAGGTTCATAGGTTCATAGATCAGTACTAGGCTAACTGCCCTTGCGAGCCATTTTAAGCCTAGCCAGTTATCCCTTGGGAGACTTGAACCCTGCACCTTGTGTTTGTAAGGCAAACACCTTAACCATTAGGCCACACTCCTAACCCCTAATGTATGTGCATATATATCTATATATATGTGTGTGTGTATGTGTGAGTGTGTGTGTGTATAAATATACTTATATCTATATCTATACATATCTATAAATAAATTATATATATATATATATATATATATATATAACATATTTTATGTTTTTTGTTTGTCTGGGCCGATGTCACAGACTGTTAGGCAAAACCAGCTTCATTCAGAGCCATCGGTAGATATAAATTTACAATGGTTGAGATAACTCCAAGCATAACTTTGAGATGTATACTGTCTGAACATGGGCATATGGCTGAAGACAATTGTAAAGTGAGCCTAGCATCACTCCACAGAATCTAAACATTTCTAAATCATTACACCATCTTGTTTTTTTTTTCATTACCATATGTGACACTTCACTACATTATCATTAACATTTAACATGGGCTACCACATTATTTGGTCTAGTCATGTCATGTAGCCAAGTTTTCTTAATCACACCCACTCTGTGCATGGCTGCTCTTTCTAGAAATTCACTTAGCGTGATGCGGCAATGCTTTCTGAATCTGGCCCATGCTTACTTAGCCATACATTTATCTGTTTAAGGCACGTATTCAGTGCTATTATGTCCTTAACGTTTGGTGTGGTATTTACCAGTCATGCAGTCATCTTCATACTTAGTCAGAATACTTCATAGGTTTTGAAATTTGAAAAGAAAAATGTTAATAAGATGGGTCTCTCTCTCTCTCTCTCTACATATAAATATATATATCTGTGGAACATCTTAGTTGCTGTACAGGTATACATAGCTAGGTGGAATAATGGCTACTTGACCATTCTATCCCCTTTTGGTTAACCAGTTCAAAATCCAGTTAATGATGTATGGGATAATTACCTTTTTACAACTGACTATCAATGAAACCCAAATGTGGAATGCAACTGAAAGCTTCTTAAGTCCAGACAAATATCTGTTATATTTATTCTGTTAGCCAGTGGTTAGGCCAGTAATCAAGGAGCCTCAATCCCCACCACTTACACCGGTGGAGAACATTCACTTAGAATAAAAATGGATACGCACAGTATTTTTAAATGCAGTTCTCTGCATCAAGCAGTTTCCCTTAAGAGCACACATTTTGCACATGGGGTTGGGGTGTCACTGTGGTGCAGTGGTTAGTGCTGTTGCCTCACAGAAAGAGGTTCTCTGGTTTGATTCTCGACTGGAGTACCTTCTGTATGGAGTCTGCATGTCCTCCTAGTGGTCGCGTGGGTCTCCACCGGGTGCTGCGGTTACCTCCCATATTCCAAAGACATACAGTAGGTGGACTGGACACTCTAAATTGACCATAGGTGCGAGTGTGTGTGCAAGTGAGTGATACAGATGAACTACCGTGGCAGGGTTAGCCGCCAGGTGGTCTAAATCTTGGCTCGAGATGATTATCACTGTTGAAGTGACCCAAATTCTCTCAGTAAGATAAATACTTATACAAATGGTAGTATTAACCAAGTGGCAAGGCTTTCAGGAGTATGAAGCCACAGTGCCATCAAATAAATACAATTACTCTCAACGGTTAAACTATTTTGTAAAAGACCAGCCACAATGAAAGGTTTTGATACATCTAATAATAAATAATAAAATAGAAAACATGAAAATACTGAATATCTATTTACAATAAACACCAGTGTTTCAATTCACAGGAAATATAAACAAAACAGCTGGAAAGATTCAAATGGATATAGAAAAACAATATTTACCTAATTTCACTATATTTTCCTAACTTACTGTAGAATTACTGTTCCCTACTTACTGAGTAGAGCAAGGCAAGATGAAGTGGATGAGTGTCTTTGTTGTCATTTTTCCGAAAAGAGAGTGTTGACTGTCCCTAACCCATCTCTCACTAATATCTAAATACAATTTCAGTGCTGGCTACAGAATGGCATCACATCTGGTCATCTGTTTCTGTGGCTGGTTCCCACACTACCCCTCAATGGAGATTGAGTCAGGATCTAGCACTTATGTGTCACAATACACATGCAGAACCTTGAGAAGACTTGTTTCAGCATCTGGAGACTGTAAAACAATTTAAATCCTTTCATCCTTCTGCAGAGACTAACTAGCCATTCTCTGGCACCCCAGGGTAGCAATTAGTTCCCCACTAAGGACAATAAGAGCAGGACCCCAGCCCAGATATTGCGTCTCTGCTCCACTCAGGCATGTGAAATAAAATCTTTATGGTCTAAACCAAGTCATTTAACTTAAAGCTATTTTTCTTAAGATAAGGTGGGCTGAGCTTAACTCCTTCCCTTCCAGCACCCTCTGTTAACATATATACATTTCATCAGTTACAATGCAGTCTGACATACATGTATATTTATTTTCTGTCCAGAAGGACCCACTGCTGATACATTTTTAACTCAAGTAACTTTACAAATACATTTTTAACACAAGCATCTGTACAAGTCAGTCTGATATCCAAATGACATAAAATTTGTTACAAAACACCAGCTACTTATGCTGGTATGTGTTACACATGCACTGCCCTACTCTCTCTGGCATAGCTGGCACTACCTCACATCATTACATCTCTCCCCCCCCTTTGAAGACACAAGCTAGTTTTTCAAGTGACCCTGGAGAAACATTGCTTGAGTGAAATGAGCCTGTCTAAGAATACATTAACCCATACCCTGTCTTGAGACCCCAACTGCATTGGCATTGTTGACCCCACTATGGTGCTGCACCAGGTGGGTGCATCCACGTTTTCCCCCACGAACATGTCCCCAAACTTCTGTAACACTGTTCAGATTTCTCGAACTTGGGTAGGGGATAGCCGCTGGGACACTGCTACCCCTTCGACTGAGGTGTCAGTCTGAGACTCACTGAGGAGATCAGTCACCAGATCCCCCTCAGAGTGCTCCTGCCACCCACTGCAAATACCTACCACAAGGGCCTCCCTATCATGGTAAGGCTTCATCATGTTAACATGGTACAGTCTGTGCCCCTGCCTGTTGCCTAGCAGTTTTACCATGTAGTTAAAAATCACTGACCTTCCCAAGCTGCCTGCAGCTTATCATGTCTGACAGGAATGAGCACCATAACCTGTTGTCCCAATCCTTACTCTGGGGCTCGAGCATTCTGGTCATACGAGATCCTCTTCTGCTGATGGGCTCCTGTCAGGTTCTCCTGGACCAAGTCCATGAGCTCCATAAGCCTTGTCCTAAGGTTTAGGGCATATGCCACAACAGGCTCCTTGTGGGATTCACACTCACCCTCCCACTCATCACAAATCAATCCAAGGGCCCACTCACCCTATGCCCATACAGTAACTCAAAGGGTGAAAAAAAGCACTCCAAGGAGAATAGTATCCACAGCTCCACAAGTGAAAAAATAGTTTTATTTTAATGCACCACAAATACAAATACTGCATTTTCGTCCTGTAAAGTCAGAACTTCTTCACAGGATGAAAATGCAGTATTTGTATTTGTGGTGCATTAAAATAAAAGAATTTTTTCACTTGTGGAGCCATGGATACTATTCTCCTTGGAGTGCTTTGTTTGCTGGTTCGTAGTGACTGTTAGCACTTTTACTCCATCTTCTTTTTGTTATATGGTCAAAGGGTGAAAAACCTGTGGATTCCTGGGGTACCTCTATGTAGGCAAACAGCAGATGGGGCAAATATTTGTCCCACACTCTCTTAAGCTGGTCTGCAAATGCCCATGGCATGGTTTTTAGTGTAGAGTTTAACCTATCCACAAGACAAATAGTCTGGAGTTTGTAGGGAGTGGTCTTTAGGTGCTTCACTCCACAGCACCCCCAAAGACAAGCCAGCAGGTTTTATATGAAACTGGCACCTGGGTCAGTCAGTATTTCTCTCGGTAAACCTACCCTGCTAAAAATATCTAACAAAGTGTTTGCTACCTTTTCTGCCTCAATGAACTACAGAGCCACCACCTCATGGTATCTAGTAGCATGATCTACTACCACTAGGATATATTTCTTCCCTGTGGAACTTGGGGTATTCAGAGGCCCCATAATATCCATAGCTACCCTCTGAAATGGCTCCTCAATCACAGGCAAGGGCATTAAAGGAGCTTTGACCTTGCCTCCCGCCTTGCCTACTCTTTGGCACTGCTCACAGCTCCTGCAGTACCCTGATACATCCCTTGCAATCCCAAGCCAATAAAAGTTTTGCATAACACATCTCTTGGTATGCTTTATGTCCATATGACCTGCAAAAGGAATGCCATGGGCTCTGGCTAGAAGTGCCAAGTGGTAGGCTCTAGGCATTCCCAACTGTTGCATTACCTCACCCTCTAGCCCTCCTTCACACTCCACTCTCTCTATACAATAACCCTTTGTTCTAGTATACTGACTCCCATTTTTCCTTCAGAATCAGGTGCCTCTTAAGCTACCTCCCTCAAGCCTCATAATGTAGGGTCTGAGAGCTGAGCCTGTGTCAACTCTACCTTTATGACCCTTCCCAGCTTTCCTCCAACAGGAGGTCTGGTATCTTCTGACAGCAGTGCCTCACTGTCAACTTGGGTACTACCATTAACCTCTCCCTTCGGTCACCCTGTCCAAGGGAACATAAGTACGCATCACCAGCTGTGGCTCAGTGCTACAGGGTAGCTCCTCCCTGAAATAGCCACATCACCTGCCCCAGCTTCAGGTGCGGGTGTCTGTCTGGGTCTCTTCCAGGCTACCAGACCCACATGCCTGTCTCCAAGCCTGACTGTGTGTAACTGCATGCACACATGGTAGTGCATTATCAAAATCATTCCCTTTGAAGACATCTGCAGGGATATCCTCAAACACTCCTACTTGCTTGCTTCCTTTTCCACCCTCCCAGTCAAGGTGAACTCTGGCCAAAAGTATTTGGAATAAGATCCCTCCTAGAGCTCTGACTGGAGTGGACTGCCCAAGCAAGTACTGCTCCTCTTTAAACACTGAAAGTTTCACAATGGTTATGTTGGAGGCTGTGTCTCTCTTAGCAGTGGCCTGTTTTCCATCCACTAAGATAGGATACAACTCCAGTGATAGTTTGGTACCCGTGTTGTCTCCAGACAACTTATTACTGGCATCCTATTACTCTCAATTGCTGGTTCCCTCACCTTTTGTCCCCACCTTGCTTCAGTGGACATTTGTATGTGACGGGTCTATATTATAACATCTAATTTTATAAAGTTTGAATGTTATAATATCAAACCAGTTTTGTCAAATGCTGAAAACAGCGAAGGTGCAGGACACCAAATTCTTTCCCAGGGGAAGGAATTTGGTGGGACGTTACTGTGGCTTGACTGTTTTCAGCGTTCGATATGTTGGAGCGTTACGGGTCGGGTTCAGGTAAGTGTGCGATTGTGTGTACGTTAGGGTTAGGGGGCGGGTTAGGTGAGTTAGGGTTAGGATGCGGGTGAGGTGAGTGTGCGATAGTGACGGACCTTAGGGTTAGGGTCGGGTTAAGGTAAATGGATAGCTAGTAGTGTATGTAAAGTTTAGTTTAGGTTTAGGTGTAGGATTTTAAATGTATGTGTGTGGATTGCTGTTTTTTGTATGTGTTTGTGTTGTGTGTATGTTTCTCGGAATAGCGATTTTTTTCCCTGGGAAAAAAATCGCTATTCTGACTGTTCGATGTTTGCGGATTTCGATGTTTAGGGTTCTGTATTATAACATTCGATCTTTGTAGATTTCGATGTTATAATATAGACCCGTATGCGACATGGCCCCTCTGGTTACATTTAAAACCTCTAAACCTTGATCCTGGCCATGTACCTGAACTACTGGCTTCCACTGTTACTGGTGGAGTCTATTGGGGTGGTTTAGGCTGCCCATGATGGGTTCCCTTACATCCATGTGCAGCACTGGGTATCCCCTTCTTGTGCAGAGGTGCCCGGCTTGCTAAGTTGAGATCTCCTTTTTACCCCAGCTCATCTGCAGTGTTACACTCCTGGTCTGCCAACCAGATTCTCATGTCCTCAAGCAAAGTGTTATGAGCTTATTCCCTCACCAAAAGGTCTACTAGCCTTTCAAATGCGGTGACCTGACACCTACCCACCCACCTATGAAAATAAGTGCTTAGCACAGCAATATAATCACATACACTTTCATCTGCCTTATGTCTATACTCACAAAACTTTTTTTTTTTGTAAGCTTCCGGTGTTAACTTAAAACATTCCAATAAACATTGTTTAACCTTGTCATAATTTAAACAATCAGTATCAGACAATTTAGAAACAGCAGTTACAGCTTTACCATGGAGTAAGGCAGTCAGGAACCGTACCAGGAGCCCTTGGTCAACATAATATTGTCTATATTCTCTTTCAAATATATGAATAAACTATCAAAATTAAAACCTTCTTATACTGTGGAAGAAATTTACTGACCTTTGTTGCTTCTGGGATTCAGTTATTCCCTTCTGCATTACTTCCATGTTCCTATCAAAGAGTCAGCATGTCCCTCTCATGTTGACGCTGCTTCTCATTTTCTTTAGGCTCCAAATGCTGCAGTCTCTCATTTTCTTCAACCTCCAAATGCCACAGTCTCTCTGCCAATTCTGATTCCATGCATTCTGCCTCCAGTTTAAGTCTCTTTAACTCCGGACGGGTTTTTAAATCCTCTGAGAAAAAGAGGAACTGTCCTGTTTCTGAGGTCTGCACATCCCCATCACCAGACTGGTTGTCCTCCTGGTTGCTAGTCTGTGCTGCAGCTGCGACTAAGGCTGAAATCATTTCCTCTTTAGTCAGGTTAGCATGCACCAAACCTATGGATTTGCACACCTTACTCAACTGGTTCACTGTCAGCTTGCCATAATCCTCCGCTGACATCCTTGCCTGCTATCCCAACCTAACAAAAATAAATAAAACTGTTGTGAAAAATGAAACTCTGTATATTTACCTTGTGGCTGCTGAAAGTACACACACACACACCTTTCGAGACAATTTACCGGCTACAGAAGTTCAATTAATATCTACACCACTGCTCACCAATATGTGACATCCCTCTTCTGGGCTAGTAATCAAGGAGCCTCAAACCTCACCACTGACACCAGTGGGGAATGTTCACTTAGAATAAAAATGGATACACACAGTATTTTCAGATGTAGCTCTCTGCAGCAAGCACAATTTCCCTTAAGATCACACAGGAAGCACACTCCAGTCCTAGTGCTTGCTTTTCCTCTCCAGGGCCCAAATAAGACTCCACCTTTCTCTCTCCTGAAATTAGTGCTCTGTGTCCCTGTTCCAAATAGTTGACACACACACTCTTGGAAATGTGATTTTCACATACAGAGACACACACACACGCGTATACACACACACACACACACACACACACACACGCACACACACACACACACACACACACACACACACACACACACACACACAAACACACAGGAAAACCCGGCACAGATTTACCCGCTATGCCACCTCTACCCAAACTATAAGGTAGATTCACTGCCACCAGCCAGCTACTTTAAGACTCTTACCAGGGTACCCAATTACTCTCAGTAAAATTAATACTTATACAAATGGTAGTATTAACCAAGTAGCAAGACTTTCAGGAGCATGAAGCCACAGTGCCACCAAATAAATGCAATTACTCTCAGAGGTTAAACTATTTTCTAAATGACCAGCCACAATGAAAGGTTTAGATATATTTAATAACAAATAATAAAATGGAGAACATGAAAATACCGAATATCTATTTACAATAAACACCAGAGTTTCAATTCACAGAAAATATAAAAAATACACAGTTGGAAAGATTCAGACAGATACAGAAAAACAGTTTTTTAACTAATCTCACTATATTTACCTAACTTGCTGAAGAATTTATGTTCTGTACTTACTGGCTATAGCAAGGCAAGATGAAATGGATGAGTGTATTTCTTGTCAGATTCCCAAATACAGAGGGCTGAGTGTCCCTCTCAGATCTCTCACTAATATCTAAATGCAATTTCAGTGCTGTCTACAGAATGACATCACATCTGCTCACCTGATTCTGTGGTTCTCACAGATGTGTCACAATACACACTTAGAACCCTGCTAAGACTTATTCCAGCATCTGGAGACTGTAAAATTATTCCAATCCTTTCATCCTGCAGCATGCAATATATTGGTTTCCCACTGTAATGCATTATTTTTGTTCTCTAGAGTATTCCTTATAACAAAAACTGTTTGTATTGTCCACTAACATATAACACAAACTGACTGATTGACTGTAACATTACTTTTTGTATTGTTAGTATTTTTTTTTATTTCATGGAAACTCTTATACTAGGAGGCACCCTATTCCCACTCATGTATACAAACACACATACACACACACATACAATACAGTTTAGTGCTGTCAGAATTTTTGGGTACTTCCTATATCAATATAAACCCCTTTTCCATTCACAAATATCTGTACAAACTATCTTATTAAAAACAGTGTCAGTCTGCCACAGTATTCTGAGGCAGTGTAGTGACATTAGCTTTTATTTTCTTCTGTCAAATTCCTCATATCAACATAAGTCGCATTTAACACTTACAAATAAATATATAAATCCACTCATGACAGCAATGCATGCCAGCGGTTGAGCTGTCAGGCACTGTAGTATCATTACATTGTTTTTTTTTTCCTCTCTGACTCATTTTCCATGCACAAATAGCTAATAACTATATAAATTCTCCCAGTAACAATAATGTACATCTGCCATTTATTCTCATGTAACATAATCGTGTTTTTTTTTTCATTTAGATTTCCCTGTATCAACAGAGGCCTATGTTTCTACTCACAAATAAGTATATAAATTCCCACAGAAACAGTGATGTCTGTCTGCCATAATATTCTCAGGCAGTGTAGTGTTGTTAGCGTTTTTCTGTGGAATTCTCTTTCAGTACAAGCCCTCCTTTCCTCTCACAAATAAGTACAGAAATTTACTCAATAATAGCCCACACTATTGCGAGGCAGTGTTAAAATAACATGTAAATACAGAAATGTAATAAGTATCAGACATATCTGCCACAGTGTTCTCAGTCAGTACAATGGTGTTAGAATTTTCTCCTGTGTATAATTCCCTATAGCAACACGTTCCCTTTTACACTTACACATAATTCAAAAATTCTCTCAGTAACATTAAAATGTATCTGCCACATTCTTTTATTAAATGGGATTCAGAATTAAACATAAATTCTCTTTTTACCTCACAGGTGTGAATATAAATTAAGATTCACATATTTCATTGCAACAACT
Organism: Protopterus annectens; assembly: GCF_019279795.1. Taxonomy (NCBI): domain Eukaryota; kingdom Metazoa; phylum Chordata; order Ceratodontiformes; family Protopteridae; genus Protopterus; species Protopterus annectens. Next base: position 1,409,180,055 of record NC_056729.1, on the reverse strand, counting down.
TTAATCACAATGGGGTTCATCAGCCTTGTATATTCAAATCTTGATTTAGGCACATTATGCAACTTGATGTTATTGAGACTGAAGAACTCTTGGAGTATGGACATTTTACTTTACCATCAAGTTTGTCCAGTCTTAGAATTACTTTATTTATGTATTTATGCATTTATAGTCACCACATTAGCCATCAAGTCCTACACCTTGGCTGCCGTATGATCTTTTTTTTAGCTTTTTTTGAGTAGAGCCTTTTGGCCCATTTGTTCCCCTGAGGTGAGAGTCAAGCAACCCAAGAATGACAGACGTCATCTGCTTACTAGGAGCTGGGGTTTTGCTTTAAACCTTAATACTCCATCTGTATGCCTCACCATGCAACATAATCTCGTACCTTGTAGATAGCAGTCAAATGTTATCCCCAGTCTTTTTCAGGGATTCTGCTATGGTGAGCATGCCCGGACCCATCCCCTCCACCCCGCTCCCCAAACAGAAGAAAAAAAGGTTAAGCCATGTTATTCCTTTATTCCGTTGCTCCTGCTTCAGTAGGTGTCAAGCTACTAATTGAATTTGGGTCACACAGGTATAGTCATGGCTTTATCCCTCTACCGCAGTTGAACTGGTCAGTTAATACATTTAGAAATGTGTGGGTATGGGGTACCTATGAAATGCAGAAGGTTAGCGCCTTACAAAAAATATATATCTTTTTATGAAAGTCAGTGTTGTCCATTCTTGACTTTTTTTTTGGTAAACTGTAACTCAGTTTCATAAATTACTGTGAATCCTTATAAATTCACTCAGTGACAAACAGCAATGTCTGTCTGCCATAGTGTCCTAAGGCAGTGGAATGATATCAGAATTTTGTGTTATTGATTTATTTATTTGTTTATTTTTGTAAAACTGACTACACTGTCAACGTCCTCTTTTCTATGAACAGATAATTAATTATCTCAGTAACACCTCAGTTATGCTGGTGTTAGATTATCTGTCGGTCTTCTCAAGTAGTGGGATCAGGCATTATTCCCCCATTCCCACCTGCCACTGGCAGAAATTTCACATCCCTCCACCACTCAAAATGCAGCTTCTGCCTTTTTCAGAGTTATCGAAGAATTTTTTATTTCATTTATTTATATATTTATTTATTTGCTTATTTTTCAGTAGGGAAAAGAAGGGATGGGGAAGTTGGGAAGCTGGGTAATTTCTTGTGAATGTTCTCACAATTGACAATGACTGAATTGCTTTAAAATACAACAAAAGTGACTGGGAGCCCTTTGCCACTTTGCAAACAAACAGAGATTTGCTGTGGGGGTATAACAGTTCCTAAAAAGAGAGGATGTTGTCAAGCAGTCAAAATGCATTTCTCTGCCTTCAACCACAGGTTGTATATAAATTCAGGTGTCCCATTTTTCTTTTCTTTTCTTTTTTAAGAAAAAAGCTTTTTTTTTTTGCTACAAGTAGTTATTTCAGTATATTCATTATCAACAAAAATTGTAATGGCATCTCTGATATGCATTCAGGCTGCAATTTCACCTAAGATGTCAATTGGTCCTAGCTTTGGAACTGTGTCTCATTACTTCAGTGACATAGTAATGAATGAGCTAAAATCACAGTTAGCATGAGATCAGCTGAATGTAAATAAATTATATCACTGCTTAAGAAACATTATGACAGACTATGACATATTATGACAGACTTGGCTAACCATGAACTCTTCCTATGTGGTTGGTGGAGAAGGGTGACAACATGCTAGTGAGCAGTATGGTATCCTACTTCTGGGTTGCTGTTTTTCATACTGTCATATGAAAGTTTTGTGGTAATTAATTAATAAAGGTATTAACTGTGTTCTTGGGGTGGGAGAAAATTTTACTTTTAGTTTCAAACTTTGTATTTTATGGGGTTAACAGTATACCCAGTTCTATCACTGCCTGCAGGTGTCAAAGATAATTTGTTATTTTTAACAATGGGACTAATTCTACACTGTACCATGACATGGGCTATTTAATCAATATGAGTCAATCAAGAAGTGAGAAAAAACAAGTTAGGTGTGAACTTAATATTGGAGAGCCCACAGTTAAACTTAGACAATGTCCCATATCAGCCTGACTATACAAGTATCATTTACTGAAGAAAAAATAATATCAGTTATATTTTCCTTAATTAGGCCTTACAGTTATGAAAACAAAGACTGAAACCGACCGAAGTTGACATCACACAGACTCACACCACATCACCTGATCGTTCACTTCTTATATTCACAATGTTAAAATGTTCAATAATCAGGGCCACAGTTTATATATGCATTTATTTGTTTACTTATTTACTTATTTATTCATTCAGTCTGAGAAAAAAGCCTATAAACTTCCAGAATTTTTATTACCCAAATACCATTAAAACACTGGGGTTCTTGGGATTTGGCATTTTAGACTAGAACATTCATTGGATTTTCTGCTTCTTCAAAATGTAAATATTTTTCTAAAAGGACCAGCCACAATACATTTAATAATAAATTAACATGAAAATACTAAATATCTATTTACAGTAAACACCAGAGTTTCAGACAATGAAATATTGAAAATACCAGTGCTGGAAAGATTCACGCAGTTACAGAAAAAAAAAAACTTAACTATTCTCATTATATTTTTGTAAGTGATTTAGTGAATTACTATCCCTAGGCAAGATGAAGTAGGTGAGTGGTCATTGTTGTCAGATCCAAAACAGAATATGGAGTGCAATCTCCTATTAATATCTAAATATTATTTCCAGCTTACAGAATGGCATCGCACACATCTGGTCATCTGACTCTGTTTCACGCACTATCACTCCGTCACTAGAAGCTGCCAGGGTTTAGCACCCATGTGCTACAATATACACTAAACCTTTGGCTAAGTTTTATTAAAGCATCTGGAAGGCATAAAACAATAAAAAAATTCCAATCTTTCCACAGGAGCTACAAACTATTCTCTAGCATGGATGTTGCATCTCTTGTCTCCATTCAAAACTCTGAGATAACATCTTTAGGGATTAACCCATAAAGTAATTTAATTTCAGATATATTTAAAGTTGGCTGGAATAAGATTAACCTCTTCTCTTCCAGTATCTTCTGTTACAATATATACATTTAAATATTTACAGTAATGCATGTACATTTCTTTGCTTTCCAGCAGGGCACACTGTCATTACATTTTTTAACACAAGCGGTCCAAGACTGATGTAAAGTTACTGGCCTTGCAGTGCCTGCTTGAGTACTTTTATTATGGGTGGTAGTAAGTGTCCAGTCCAAGACTTATTAGCATTACTGGCCTTGCAGTACCTTCTTGACTGATTTTATTGGGGTGGTAGTAGGTGTCCAGTCCAAGACCAATGTAACATTATGGGCCTTGCAGTGCCTGCTTGAGTGATTTTATTAGGGGTGGTAGTTAGTGTCCAGTCCAAGACAGATGTAGCATTATTGGCGTTGCAGTGCCTGATTGACTGATTTTATTGGGCGTGGTAGTTAGTGTCCAGTCCAAGACAGATGTAGCATTACTGGCCTTGCAGTGCCTGCTTGAATGATTTTATTGGGGTGGTAGTAAGTAACCAGTCCAAGACTGATGCAGACTTATTGGCCTTGCAGTGCTTGGTCAGAGAGGCAATGAGTTTGAAGAAATTATAAAGACTGAGGGAATAGTCGATAGAGGTATCTAATGTAGCCTATTTATATTAGCATCACAAGTATGACAGTTTCTAGTTTAATGCTTTTGGTAACCAAGATAGAATGTCTTTACATATGGTATGGTTGTTATTTAGAGGGATATATAAAACTACAATACTTGTGGCTTTGTTTAGTTGAATATGGGTGATTAGTATCTCTGCAGGGTTCCTATCAGATGACCGAAGACGCATTCTATTGAATGCAGCTTGGCTGAACTTAAAACAACAAAAAGTAAAATAGCGAAGCGGCTTTCAAGCAAATTCTTTCCCAGGGAAAGAATTTACTTAGCCGCTTTCGTTACTTTGCAGTTTTCGGCACTGTAGTGTGATCTCGGAGTTGGTATACTCTAGTAGGGGTGTGTGTGTGTGGGGGGGGGCGAAGACCCCCACTTTATGTATTTTTTCAAATTTTTTTTCTTTTTTTTTTTGGAACAGTGCTGTTCTGAGCTTTTGAGATTGTAAGCTTTCGCTTACATGGGGTCAATTATTCATCATTCACTTTTTTAAGAATTCGATAATATAGACCCTTTCTGCGTTGTTAAATTTAGGATGTTATTTATGTAAAATTGAAACTGGAGATAGTTTTTATGCATTATTGCTACACCACCCACCTATCTGCATCTTCAGTCTAGTGTAAATATACTAGAACCAGAATTTAGGACTTATTCATTTTATATATTTGGTTTGAGACAAGTTTCTGTGATAATGAGAATATCTGAGGAGTGAAGAGAAATCCAGGCATGTAGCTAAGCCCTTATGTTGTAGTGGTTCTGGATATTTAGGTTAAATAAATTAAAAACATTGTTATTAGTCGGGCTTTGTAAATTTTGGCTAAATGTAGAATTATGTTCTGGAGAGGAAAAAGTTATTACAACTTTTGGGCCTGGTATTAGGAGGACATGCCGACATTTTGTTAGTGTATTATGTGATGCTAGAGTAGTACAAGAGTAAAGTAAGCTTGGGTTGTTTGTGCATTTGGATATATTCTGTCTCTTTTGGTGGTAGATATTTTGATTTTATGAGGCATGTAGGCTGAGTCTGAAAGAGTTCAGGAGTGATAATGAGATGGTCAATGGAGAGGAGTGTGTAAGGGAATGCTGCCTGGTGGGGTGTGAAAAAAGGTAATGGAGGGTTGAGTAGTAAATGGTGAAGGGAGAAAGCATCACTAAAAGTGATGAGAATAGGAAAGTTAGAAGCATGGTTGTATAGGAAAATGTACACGTGAGAAGTATGGTTAACTGCTGTAATAGGGTGATACAGATGGGAATTATTACAAGAAATATATCATGGAGGGGTATGTTAGGGCGGTGGAGATGTTAAGAGTATGAACAGAAATGTGAGGAGTAGGTGGGGATAGAAATGTAGAGAATACTTTTATGCCACCAAGGAAGATAATTGCTATTATGGCTAGATTAACTAGTTGGAAGGGTCAGTAAAACTATAGGTTGCTAGTGCTGGGATCATTGGATGGTTGTGTATAATGTAATTTGTTGGAGTTTTTCATGAGTATGAGGTAATAGAGTCAGCAGTGCAATGAGTTGGACTGTAAAATGTTACAGTGTCAAGTAGTGAGGAAAAAGTAAACTTTGGTATAATATAAAAATTTTTTATGATGTGTTTCCTTTTGTGAAGAAACTAGGATCCTGTGATTTTTTCAAAGTATGGCAGGTACTCTGATGATTGGTTAGTGGTAAATTGGGAAAGAATAAATGTAAAATAAGCAGGTGTGTGAGAATTAATGGTAGGATGGGGGAGTGTAATGAAACCAAGTGTAGCAAAGCTGAGGAAAGCAGGGCAGTCACCACATGGAAAAAAAGTGCCCAGAAACAATGTAATTTGGAGTAAGGGATCTGGTCAGGTTAGGCTAATTATTATGTGAGGAGAATTTATGTAGAGACATGTCAAGGGAGCTAAGGGGATCCAGTGTCTGTCAGCCTGGGATGACATGCTCGACAAGCCACGTTGCTTCGCTAGGGACGGCTTGTACCTGTCACCCTTAGGCTTTCGTATACTGGCCAAGGCTCTTGCCACCCCCATAGTGCCTTTTTTAGGCAAGGCTCAAATGACAAACCCACCTCCATAGACAACCCAAAGATAAAAAAAACTAAAGGTAATGCTACTCAATGCCAGAAGTCTAAACCTCAAGATGCACGCACTCGAGACTCTCCTCAGTATGGAGAAAATCAATGTCTGTGCAGTAACAGAAACCTGATTCAAGGTTCCTGAGAGCACCCCAGTACTACCAGGTTATAACACATACCATGCGTTTTGGCCCCAAAACTCGGACCGAAGCACAAAAGGAGGGGGAGTATCTATATTCATCAGAGATACCTACACCTCCAGGTTAGTGGCACTGCACGAAGCATTGGAAACCATCCATGTGCAACTAACAGCGGGCAAAACTGCCTTTCAGTTTGTAGCCTGCTACAGAACACTCTCCCTATTACAGGAACCCCACTTGGCATTCCTGAGAACACTGGAGAATATGAAGGTCTCTCCAAACACTATGTTATTGGGTGACTTCAACTACCCAAACATTGACTGGGAAAACTACTCAAGCTCAAACACCCTCGCCCAACGGTTCCTTGAATTTATAAACACCAATGCAATGGAATAACTGGTCACCACTCCCACAAGAGGGAACAACATATTGGACCTGGTCATCACCAACATGGGGACTCCATGTTCCACATCAGAGGTAAACCCCTCATTGGTAAGATCAGACCATAAACAAATTTCCCTGGACATTCATATCCCGTCCCCAACCCCAGCCAAGGAAATCACTGTAAAGAATTTCTCCAAAGCCAACTTTGCACTTCTCAAGACTGAGGTGGAATCCTTCAAAGCCCCCGGGCCAGAGGATAATACAGCCCAATCCGCAGAATCCTTTACAAATGCATTCTATGAGCACCCGCAGGAATGCATGGATCGTGCTATCCCAAATAAAACCAAGACTCACTCCTCCAAAAACAGGAGACCGGTCTGGTGTACCCCGGCCATAAATAAGCTATACAACAGAAGGAGGAAGCTACTACATGATAGAGCAAAATCCCAAAAAGGGAAGGCATCTCTGATCACTATTAGCAAGAAACTTCGATCCCTCATAAAATCATCAAAGGCCAGTTTCGAAAGAAAAATTGCCCTAAACACTAAAGATAATCACAAGGCCTTCTTTAGTTATGTCAGAAACATGGGTGGAAACTCCCAGATATGCTCTGAATTGTTGCATAATGGTACAAAATATACCAAACCTACAGACATAGCCAACATCCTGGCAGACAGATTCAGCGCAAACATCTCCCCCCCCTTTCCCCCCAAAGGAGCAAACGCCTATCCCAACTGAATGTAACTTCCCTGACATCACAGATGCACAGGTGAAAGCTGCCCTCTCCATAGCAAAAAACACAGCATCTATGGGACCGGACGGTGTCCCAGGCTGTGTCTTACACGAGCTCCAAGAAGGACTGAACTCTCACATTAAGTCACTGTTCAAACTTAGCCTTACTACAGGATATGTATCCAAAGAATGGCGTACAGCACAGTGGTCCCACTCCACAAAGGTGGTGCCACAATGGACCCCGGAAACTATCACCCCATAAGCCTGACTAGTCTGGTCTGTAAAGCTATGGAGCGTATTATCATGGAACTCATAAACAAAGACATTGGGAGCCTCCAGACACTGGACCCTACCCAATTTGGCTTTGTTAAGGGCAGATCTTGCCTCTTAAACCTAGTTGATTTCTTTGAAACAGTTACCAAAGCCATAGATGAGGGCAAGGTAGTCCACACAGCCTACCTGGACCTCGCAAAAGCCTTTGACACAATCCCCCACTCGGGCATCATAAATAAGCTTACTAAATATCAACCCCTATATCACAAGATGGGTTGCAAACTGGCTCAGAGATAGAACCCACATGGTCAGAATCGCAGGTGCCATGTCCGAATCCAAGCCAGTTACAAGTGGCGTCCCACAGGGCTCAGTTCTGGGACCTCTCTTGTTCGGTATATACTTCTCTGAGGTTCAGGCTAACACGGGGGGATTATGGCTGACAGTTCGCAGATGACTGCAAACTGGGGGCCATAATCGAATCTCCAGCTGACACAAGTATCCTCCAAAAGGGTCTCACAGAGACGGATGCTTGGTGCCAGAACCACGGCCTCAAGCTAAATGCTAAAAAGTGCATAGTCATCCCCTTTGGGAAAAACAAGGTGCCCACAAATTACCACATAGGTGGTAATCCATTAAGTACGGAAGAAGTAATTAGAGATTTGGGGACCAACGTAGATAGTAATCTCTCCTTTGATAATCATGTTGCCAAAGTGGTTAGAAAGACCTTCTATATAGCCCACCTTATCACAAAAGGGTTCGCATCTAGATCAAGAGAGGTCATTGTGCCCCTCTAATCGTCACTCATCAGGCCCATAATTGAATACAATGCCCCTTTTGGGATGTACCTTACCCGACTCCTGCAGCAACTGGAGAGACCCCAAAAGTACCTCACCAAGAGGATCATGGGCTACAAGCAGATGTCCTATGCAGCTCGACTAAAGAAACTCCAGCTCTACTCAGCTGCTTACTGCCTACTCAGAGGTGATCTATGCCTGACGTACAAAGCCATGTCAAACCCAGAATTAATGGACATGCTCCACCTCAAAAAATCCAAGTCCCTTAGAGCTACACGCTCCAGGGACCTAAACCTCAGCACAAAAATAAATAGGACATGCTGGAGGGACAGATTCATTTCCCAGAGGCTCCCCTCACTCTGGAATAGAATCCCAATTCATGTTAGACATAGCCCCTTGCTGACCCTCTTCAAGCGAAATTTGGACGCGTGGATGGGAAATCGCAAATTCACCCCTGGGATCTCTCCTGTGTCCCTGCTAGACAGAGGCACAGTAAACTAATCTTAAAAGGGTACCTTCTGTGACCTACTTTACAGAGGCACAGTACGCTAATCTAATAGGAAGGCGGAAGCCAAATACACTCTGGCTAGGCGTATAAATGCCCTAGGGCAGATAGCCTAGTATCTACCTATGAACCTATGAACCTATAAGTATGGTGTCAGAATTGTGGGAAACAAAGTCTGAGAATGTATGCTTTTCTTTCAGTGGAATCTTAGTTTACTTGCCTATTTTACATAGTCCATCAGTACTGCTTCGCTTACACTGCTCCCTTGTTCCCTGCTGAAGACATATGAGGAAAGAAGGAATGATGAGGGAGAGCTGAGTGACTAGGGCATAAAGGAAAGTAGGGAGTGTGGGTGACACAGTAGAAAGAAAATGTGTGAATTTCTCCAGAATCTAGAAACAGGCATCATTCTTCATTAGGGCAGACCATCAGCAGATCCCAGAAACTACAGACCCATTAGTCTGACTCATCTTATATGCAAAGCCATGGAACGAATTATCATGGAAATGATAAACAAATATATAGGAAATCTTCAGACACTGGACTCAACTGGTTTGATTTTGACAAAGGAAGTTCATGTCTACTGAACCTGGTGGATTTCTTTGAGATGGTCACCAAGGCAATGGATGAAGGTAAAATTGTGCATATTTATTTTTATTTATTTTTTTTATTTTATTTTTATTTTACATTTGTTGACTGGGCTAGTCCAGCTGGATACATATCCATTTTCAGCAGAGGCCCGGGGAGAAAAGCTCCTCGAGAGTACAGAACAATATTTTACTTAAATCAAAAAATAAAACAATTCAAAGTTTAACAGGTGGAAGTACCATATAAACTTAAGCTATTTTATGCATGAAAGAACATATTGGAGTAAGTAGTTTAGTAAATAAGGAAATGTGTACAGTTCAAAACACATTTGAATGTAGTATCTTATGTTAAGTATATATGTTAACATAGTAGGGAGACTGAGAGTCATATTATGATATAAAAGAGAGTCCAATCAATTGAAAGGCAAGATATAATTCTGGTTTTCATTAGGCAGTTAGAATATACAGTCATTAAGACTTAGTAACTTAGTGAGAAGAAGACGTTTAGTCTGGGTTCAGACAGGTGCATAGCCAATGTGATTTGAGGTAGGTTTTAAGCCTGATTTTAAATTGTGTTAGTGAAGGTAGGGAGGTCAGGTCACTGGGGAGAGAGTTCCAGGTTTTACCCACGGTATTAGAGAACAGAGAGTCCCCTGCCTTATTGTAGGTTTTGCGTATTTGTACTAGTATTTTGCTAGATGAGCGCAGGGTCTTAAGGTTGCTGTAGGGGGTGATAAGGTTGGTAAGAATTGGTGTGTTGTTAGGCTGATACAGGATTTTATAGGCAAATGTTAATTGTTTAAATAGAAGTAGATTAGGTAACTCTAGCCAACCTAGATTTTGATAATTAATACAATGATGGGTCCTAAATGTAGAGCCTGTCGCAAATCTAAATATTGTTGTAGGAGACAGCCAGTTTGTTCATGTTGTTTTGAGAGGTTAGTATATATAGGGGAGGCATAGAGGAGGGTAGAGATTAAGTGGGTCTGGGCAATAGTAGATCTTGCTAGTGGGGTAAGAAAGGATTTGATTCTATAGAGGGAGCCTAGTTTTTTGTTAACTGTTTTTATGGTATTGTTAATGTGGCCTTCAAAGTTAAGGTTATTGTCAATTAGAACCCCTAGGAGTTTTGTGGTAGAGTCGGGGGATATGATGGTTCCATTGGTAGATGTGACAGTAAAGTGTAGAGGTGTGGCCCTGTGGGTGGGAGTAAAAAGTAGAAGTTTGTTTTTTTTGGGATTTAGGATGAGGCACTGATGTTGCAGCCATTCCTCAACTATGTTAAACACTTTTTGGGTGAGAGATTGAAGGTCTGCTGGAGTTGGAGCTGAGCATATTAATGTGGAGTCATCGGCATATTGTATTAAGGAAGCTTAAGGAATAACAGTATACAGGTCGTTGATGAAAATAGAGAATAGAAGTGGTCCAAGTATAAAACCTTGGGGGACACCTAGTGCAATGGGGAGATGGGGAGATAAGTTGTTCTCCCACATAACTGCTTGTTGCCTATTGCTTAAGTAGGATTGAAACTATTGTATGGTAAGTGTATCAAGAGATAGATTTTTCAGTGTGTTTATGAGAAGTTGGTGGTTAACCATGTCGAAGGCTTTGGAGAGATCAATAAGTGGGAGGTTGGCATAATGGTTAAGGTGTTTACCTTACAGACAGAAGGTGTGAGGTTTGATTCTCACATGGGGTAATTGACTAGGCTTAAAATGGCCCACAAGGGCAGTTAACCTAGTACTAATAATCTATGGAACTATAAAGAGGGCTGAGGATAGAGTGTTGTTATTGCGATTTTTATTTATACAGTCGGAGAAGGATAAAAGGGCAGTAGTAGTACTGTGAAATGGCCTGAAGCCGTGTTGGCAGTTAGCTAATAAGTTGTTATCTATTAGGTGTTTTAACAGCTGCATATGAATGCATTTCTCCATGATTTTTGCCAGAGGAGATAGTATGGCAATTGGTCTGTAATTGGATAGTTCCCTAGAATTTCCACCCTTATGAAGGGGGATAATGTGTGCAATCTTCCAAATGGAAGGAATTGCACCCTCAGAGATTGTTCTGTTAATCAGAATGGAAATTGGGTAGGCTATGGCATTTGCTGCTTTTTGTAGATATTCTGCAGGAAGGAGATCTGCAGCAGTGGTGGTAGGTTTGAGTTTTTGCAAAAGGGTACGGATAAGGGATGTAGGGATGGGTTTGAGATGAAATGGGGGAGGTAAGGTAGTATTAGAGGGTGATAGAGGTGAGCTGTCGGGAGATAGTTGATTGGCAAGAGACTGAATGGTCTCAGTGAAGAAGGTATTAAAGGTCCTTGCAATTTGCTTTGGATTGTCCTGGTCAGTACCTACAGGGGGGGGGGAGTGACAGTACGGCCTGGGTGTAAGAGTGTATTTATACCTGCCCAAAATTTTTGGGGTTTACTTTGCTGAGTATTTTGGAGTTGAATGTAGTACTTTCTTTTATCTGACAGTATTGCTTTTTTGTGTCATTTCTTAGCTGTCTGAACTTTATGTGATCTTCTTGGTTTTTAGTAGTACGCCATTTGGTCCAGATTTTATTTCTGAGTAGCATTTTTTGTTTTGTCTCATTTGAGAGCCAGGGGGCAGGTTTGTTCCTAGTTTTAATGGTCCTTTTTGGAGCATGGAGGTCAAAAATATTTAGAAATTTACTATTAAAGTAGATTACTGCTTCCTCTAGGATTAGACTTTTGAGGGTTGACCAGTTGCATGCTTTAAGGTCATTTTGGAAAATATCAGGGTTAAAATGTTTATTACTCCTAATTGTTCTATAGGTAATTGGATTTGGGATATCAGTCTTGAATCTGATTATGAAGGTGAGTGCATGGTCGCTTATATCCTCAGGGAGAGTCCCTACTTTATAACTTTGGTGATGTCTATTTATTAGTATCCAATCTAGGGTGCTTTCATTGTTACTGTGTTTATTGGTCCTTGTGGGGGAACTTATAGTTTGAGTAAACCCATGTAGGTTAAGATGGGTAGAGGGCTGTTCAGAAGTACAGCTTTTCCAATTAATATTAAAGTCTCCGAGTACTATTGTTTCTTGGGGATAATTGGCTGATAGCCAATTTAGGATATTTTCTAGGATATTAGAGTTATTCCCTGGGGGAAGGTAGACAGCAATAATATATATGGATTTATGGTTATTGAGTTGGAGTTTGGAGATAAGTATTTCTTCATTACTAGTTAGAGGGGGCTTAGAGTCAATAGAGGTTACTTGTAGTCCGGACTTGTATAGTATAGCTATTCCACCTCCCTTTTTAGCTAATCGGTCTAGTCTTAAGATGCTATATCCTGGTGGAGTAAATTCGTTATCTTGTATAGATGGTTTGAGCCAAGTTTCCGTAAGACACAGGATATCAAATGAATGCACGTCCATGAGAGCATGTATTTGGGCAACCTTTTTATGTATGCTTCTTATGTTAAGATGGGCTATTAATAGTCAGTTGGGAGGTCTGATAAGGGATTGGGTAGTAGTGGGGGTTGCTATATGGGTCACTCTAGAATGTGTAGAGTTTGGGCCTGGATTGGGTTGGATATCTCCATCTATTACTGATTGGAGTTGATTGCTAAGTGTAAGTTGCAGGTGTTTACATATAAGGAACAGAGATTTTTTAGCTTTAGGCCTATAGTATTTGATGTGATTTAGTCTGTGATATTTTGCTGATAGGTAGGCTAATGTACTAGGTGTGTTTGAATGTGTTTGGTTGTAAGCTATGGGTGTTGAGGAGGTTTGCTTTGTTGGGTAGTAAAGGTTTATGTGGCGGAGATATTCATAGAATGTAAGTAGATAAAGTGTAATAAGAATAGGTATAAAGGAGGATAGAAGTAGGAGTTTCCATTGTGGATAGGTAGATAACAGTGACATAGTGGCAGGGTTGAAAATAGAGTAATGATAAGATAAGTAAGTTGGATAATGTAGGTGAATCTTGGGTGTGGAGGTTCTGGCACTTTAAGGGGTGGGATGCTATGATTGGTGGTTATTGAAGGGGGTGTGGTTTGTGTGATTAAATGTAGGGGCACTGGGGCAGCCTGGGAATTGGGCGCAGGGTAGGGGAGCGGAGTGAGCCAGAGGCTTAACGGAGCGGGATAGAGCCAGTGAAGAAGAAGGACCCCAGGAACAATCAGTGAAATGCTGACTACTGAGGTAAGATGAAGATGTGACTGGAGGAGAGTGAGTAGTTGTGAGAATAGAGGAGTGAGCAGGACTGGGACAGCAAAGAAAAGTACAAGCCAAATGTATGATAATATGTGTATCAGAACAATGAGATAGGTTTGTAGGGCAAATCCTTAGGAAAAGGATGCTATCCAGTGGAAAAGGATAGAATAGAAACAATAAACTTTCCTAGTGTACTTTCAGGTCTAGGAGTAGAGGAGGGGAACAGAACTCAGCAGCTTAGATAACTTGTAGGTAATGTGATGAGGTTTGGGAGAAAGGATTAGAATAGCGTGAGTGTGCTGGCTGACCTGGCTAGGGAGCAGTCCTCAGTTACATGGCATTATATAGTTCAAGTATAGTAATAACTACAGTCGTTATAACACATACTTTCTTGGTTCCTTGTGAGTTAGAGGCTTAGGGAGAGGATTGGCTCTATCCTTTAGTTCAGGTAGAGACCAATTGTCTTAGCATAAGGTTTAGATCTTGGCTTTCAGGCAGGACAGATTCTCATTCACTAGTTCAGGGCAAGCAGGGTGGAGTGCTGGGTGAATAAAGGGAGAGAAGAAGACAAAATTATAGGTAAACAGAGTGTTAGTGGCAGACAAAATTAGCTGTTCCACAAAAAATGTCAGATTAAGTGGTAGTACCAACAAACAGTCAGAATGGCAATGATGTGGCTGTTAAATAAACAAATTTCCTTATTTGACATTAGTTAATGCATTCACAAAAATTTAGCACTGTACAAAAGTCGAATATAATCAGTTCAATCACATTAGGTTCAAAGCAGCATTGCAAAGGTTATGTAGGGCCTGATATACAAGTACATTCTAAGTATTCACAGTATCTAGGGGCTAGTTAGGTATCTCAGCATGATTTAGCTGCAGCACAAAGCATAAAAAAGCAGAAAAAAAACACCTTTAACGTTACTGAAACAGTATAGATCCTGTTGATAGACTATAAAGGCAATGAACATATATAACACTTAACCATAGTTTTAAGTACACAGAACATTTAAGTGTTGGAATACTTTGGCGTTATCAGTTTAAAAACATCTCACCCAGTAGTAAGGCTTACTACCGATATGTGCAGTTTAGATATAGGATATCTTGATTACTTTGGCGTTATCAGGTAACAGAGGGCAAACAGTAAAACAGTTGGCGTTATCAGGTAACAGAGGGCAAACAGTAAAAAAGTTAGGAATCCCCTTACAACCAGCCAGGAAGCACTAAAAGCAATAAGAAATTAGGAATCCCCCTTACTAACAGCCGGGTAGCACCAGAACGCTAGAACAACATGTACCTGGTTCCAAAACAGCAGCGCAAGCAATACAAAATTAGAAATCCTAGTATAGAAAATTAGAACTCCCTTTCTACAGTCGGAAGCACCAGCACGCTAAAAATAACATACACCCAGTTCCAAAAGAACAGGGAAAACAGTAGAAATTTAGTAATCCTAGTGTAGAAAACTATAAATCTCTTACTGACAGACAGGAAGTACTAAAAGTAATAAAAAATTAGGAACCCCCTTACTATTAGCCGGGAAGCATCAGAACGCTAAAAACAACATCTACCTAGTTCCAAAACAACAGCGCAAGCAATACAAAGTCGGAAATCCTCGTAAAGAAAAATTAGAACTCCCTTTTTACAGCCGGAAGCACCAGAACGCTAAAAACAACATATACCCAGTTCCAAAAGAACAGCGTAAACAGTACAAATTAAGTAATCCTAGTATAGAAAACTAGAAATCCTTTACTAACAGTCGGCAGCACCAGAACGCTAAGAACACCGTATAGCGAGATCCACGTGCAGCACGCATATACAGAATAGCAATTAACAGTGATAATTAGACCGGCACAGTTTACAAAGCCAAAGTAGAGAATTTGTTGCAGTACACACTTAAATTATTTCAGGTTTTAGTAATATGCAATGATGTTAAACATATAAGTTCAGTAATACATTACCTACACTGGAATAGGACGCCGTAGCCAGGGTCATGCAACAGCCAGAGATTCCAGAAAATAAAGATGGCGTCGGAAGGAGTGGGATATATTTATATAGTT
Source organism: Protopterus annectens (assembly GCF_019279795.1). Taxonomy (NCBI): domain Eukaryota; kingdom Metazoa; phylum Chordata; order Ceratodontiformes; family Protopteridae; genus Protopterus; species Protopterus annectens. The sequence goes on along the minus strand of NC_056729.1, from coordinate 1,409,164,640 downwards.
GGGAAAGGAAGTTAGAGGAATTAAGGGATTGATATGATAGGTAGGGGTATAAGGGGCGGGGAAAGATCGATATAGACAGGCACTGGCCGGAAGCAAGAGCTTCACAGTGCCAGGCAAAGTAGGCAGGAAAGAGATATAATCTAATATGAGTCAGTTGTAATTTCCAGTTATTGTACGGAAAGGAGGGTCTATAGAGAAAAAGGTGGGTGGTGGTAGAGAAGAGGGAACACAGGTTGCAGAGGCAGGATAGAGAGAGGTAGTGGGTTTTAGGAGAGCCGGACAGTGAGCAATAGAAGAGGCAAAGGCCAGTGAAGAAGAAGGACCCCAGGAACAATCAGTGAAATGCTGACTACTGAGGTAAGGTGAAGATGTGACTGGAGGAGAGTGAGTAGTTGTGAGAATAGAGGAGTGAGCAGGACTGGGATAGCAAAGAAAAGTACAAGCCAAATGTATGATAATATGTGTATCAGAACAATGAGATAGGTTTGTAGGGCAAATCCTTAGGAAAAGGATGCTATCCAGTGGAAAAGGATAGAATAGAAACAATAAACTTTCCTAGTGTACTTTCAGGTCTAGGAGTAGAGGAGAGGAACAGAACTCAGCAGCTTAGATAACTTGTAGGTAATGTGATGAGGTTTGGGAGAAAGGATTAGAATAGCATGAGTGTGCTGGCTGACCTGGCTAGGGAGCAGTCCTCAGTTACATGGCATTATATAGTTCAAGTATAGTAATAACTAGTCATTATAACACATACTTTCTTGGTTCCTTGTGAGTTAGAGGCTTAGGGAGAGGATTGGCTCTATCCTTTAGTTCAGGTAGAGACCAATTGTCTTAGCATAAGGTTTAGATCTTGGCTTTCAGGCAGGGCAGATTCTCATTCACTAGTTCAGGGCAAGCAGGGTGATGTGTTTCTTGGTTCCTTGTGAGTTAGAGGCTTAGGGAGAGGATTGGCTCTATCCTTTAGTTCAGGTAGAGACAAATTGTCTTAGCATAAGGTTTAGATCTTGGCTTTCAGGCAGGACAGATTCTCATTCACTAGTTCAGGGCAAGCAGGGTGGAGTGCTACACTGGAATAGGACGCCGTAGCCAGGGTCATGCAACAGCCAGAGATTCCAGAAAATAAAGATCTATTTATTTTACATTTGTTGACCAGGAATGTCTGACTGAGCTGAAGCCCTTTTTCAGCAGAGACCCGGGGAGAAAAGCTCCAGTAAATAGATATAACAGTTTGTCATTATTAACAGGTATTATACAAATGGAATAAGGCAAATCAGATAGCAGGCTACAGGAGAATTTTTGAGAATATACAGATTACATTTTGTCATAAGTACTAGTATAATACATAGAATTATGTAATGGAGAAAACAGGCAGATAAAGTCAGAGCACTTTTTGAAAGTAGTAGTTAGAATAGAAGAGCAACGTAGGAGATGAATGTTAAATTTTACAATTAAACAATCAGGAAGGAATAAAAGTTACAGAGAGAGGGGAAAAAGCTATTGATTAGTGGAGAGAGATAGAGGGTTTTCAGGGTGGATTTGAGCATTGGCAGATCCATTTCCTGTTAAAATATTCTTTTAGAGTTAGTGTAAACTGTTTGGGATGTGTGAGTGTTCGAATTTCGAAGAGAAGTTTGTTCCATTTGATAGAGGTATAATAGCTGTATAGGCTACACCCTGCTTTAGATTTTGGCTTATAGATTTTTAAGCGGTCTTGGGAGGAGCTTCGGAGGCTTCTTGTGGGAGTATAGTGAGAGATGATGGTGTGTAAGGCTGGACAGAAAGATGGTTGGTAGAGAATTGCATGTATGGTTTGGAGCTGGGAGAGAAGGAACAGGTGAAGTAACTCTGGCCAGTTTAAATATCTTAGAGAGAGACAGTAGAGAGATCTATAGGAAAGTTGAGTTGCAAATCTAGCTACTTTATGGTATGTGGTCTCAAGTCTAGTGAGGAGAGAGGAGTTTAAGTTAGTAAGGATTTGTGAACAATATGTTAGGCAGGGAAGAAGGCAGGAATGAGTGAGGGTTATTCTAGCTTCCTAGGTGAGAAATTTTTTATTTCTATAAAGTAGGCCTAATTTAAAGTGAGTATTCCATATACAGTTGTTTATGTAGAGGTCAAATTTTAGTTGATCGTTGATTGTGATTCCCAGTTGTTTTGAGCTAGATTCAACTACAGTAGGAGTGTTATTAAGTGACAGGATAGTAAATGAGGACTTTATATGGTTAGATGTTTTGAGAAGGAAAAGTAGGAGCTTTGTTTTCTTGGGGTTGAGGATGAGTTTGTTGTTTGAGAGCCATGTTTCTACTGAGTTAAAGGATGTTTGGATAGCTGATAAGAGTTCAGAGGGAGAGTTAGCTATTGTAATGACTGTAGAGTCATCAGCATATTGGATAACAGAGGAAAGTGAGCAGGAGGTATAGAGCAGGTTTGTAAAGATGTTGAAAAGCAGTGGCCCAAGAATGGATCCTTGTGGGACTCCCATTTGTATTGGAAGGGGAGTAGATAAAGCAGTGTCCCATTTTACTGACTGAAATCTATCTTTTAGGTAGCTATCGAACCAAGCCACTGTGTCAGGAGAGAAGTTAAGGCTAGACAGTTTGTTTAATAGTAGAGGGTGAGAAACAGTATCAAAGGCCTTTGAGAGATCGAGGAAGAGACAGGAGATAAGTTTATGGTCATCTCTGGCCAGGGAGATAGTGTTGAGAAAGGATAGAAGTGCAGTATACGTGCTATGCTTAGGTCAGAAACCATGTTGTGTTGGGGTAAGTAGGTTTTCCTGAGAGAGATTATTCATGACTTGAGTATATATGCACTTTTCGAGAACTTTTGACAGAGGGGAGAGGATGGCAATAGGTCTAAAGTTTGAGATTTCAGTGGAGTTACCACCTTTGTGGATAGGCAAGGTGTAGAAATGTTTCCAGATGGATGGTACTTTGGATTCAGAGATTGACCGGTTTATGATGATAGAGATGGGAAGGGTGAGAGAGTGGGCAGCTGTCTGAAGAAAGTATGATGGGATGTTGTCAGCAGATACTGAGCAGGATTTTAGTTTGAAGAGTAGGGTTTGAATGTAGGTTGTAGAGATAGGCTTCTGGGAGAAGATTTTGGGAGGAGTAGTTGTTGAGGAGGAAGCTTGGTTTATTGGGTCAGTTGTAGTGGAGCTATTGGAGTTAAAGAGTTTGGATATTGATTCAACAAAGTAAGAATTGAAGGTGTTAGCAGTTTCTTCTGGTGTCTTTTCTGGGGTAGGGTTTGTTGAGCTAGGCTTTCCTGGATGAAGTATTTGATTGATAGCATTCCAGAATTTTTTGGGGTTTGATTTTAGAGTGTAAGGGGGGGTTGGAGTAGAATTATTTTTTGTCTTTATTGATACGCCTTTTGGCCAGGTTTCTTTGTTCTTTGTAGGTCTTTTGGGTTTTTAGTTTGAAGCCATTTTTTCCAGGACTTATCTCTAGATTTCATGAGAGTTCTTGTGTTTTTTGTTAGCCAAGGAGATAAGGTTGCTTTTGTCCTACTTTTCAAGGTGGGGCTAGTGAGTTTACGATATCCAGAAAAGTAGAGTTGAAAACAATGACAGCTTCATCTAGGGGGAGCTGGGTGAGGAAGTCCAAGCTTACTCTAGCTATGAAATGTTGAATGTTTCAGGGTTGAAGTTGGATAGATTATATCTAGTAATATATTTGTGTGGTTTAGAGAGGTGGGTTGAGTATTTTAGTACCTTTATGGGTGATTGGTCACTCAGAGTATTGGCAAGGGTTTCTGGATTATGGTATTTAGAAGGAGCTGAGACAAGTATCCAATCAATGAGGGTATTAGTGGTGTGGGTGTTGCTAAAATGTGTTGGCTTAGTAATGAGCTGGGTAAATCCATATAAGTTTATATTATGTGGTGAATCTGGGTTATTTAGGGCTATCACCTATCACCTACCTTGACATGGTTAAGGCATTTGATATAATACACCACTTGGGCATTGTTAGTAAACTTATGGAATTAAGCATAAACCCCTATATAATGCACTGGCGGGAAATATTTCTATGCTGCTCACCTTATAAGTAAGTACAAAGCATCCATGTCCACTGTACTCAGCCCTTACCAGATTCATCATTGAGTATAATGCCTCCTTTGGTAGGTTCCTGACCAGACACATGCAACAACCAGAATGCACAAAAGGTTCCTTACAAAAAGGAATACAGGACATAAACACAATGTCCAATGCAGATCACCTCAAAGCCTTTTCTCTATATTTGGTCTCCTACAGACTACTGAGAGGCGATCTATGCCTGGCGCACAAGGCATCCTTGGATGCCACTCTGATGGACCTTTTGCATATCCACAAAATGAACAGCGCCAGAATTATTAGATCTAAATTTTGCTTGCAACATAAATAGGACATGTTGGAGAGACAGATATGTACCTAGCAGAATTCCCATTTTCTGGTATAGGTTTTCAATCTATGTGAAACAAAACCACCCCAACCCTATTTAAGCATTACCTGGACCAGTGGATGGGAAATCAAAAATTCACCCCTAGCTTGGCACCCATGTTTCTGACGGACACAGACCGTCAGTAAATCATGACTTAATAAGTTAATAAACACCCCTATATACACGTCTATAATAAAATAACTTGTGGAACACATTTGGGTTGCATGGCTAGGCTTAAAAAAGATCCTAGTGATCATTCACCTAGTATGCACTTATGATCCTCTGCAGTACAAATAAGAAAAACCTAGCCAAGCTAAAGCCAAGCTAATGTGTTCACTGTGTAATGTCTTAAACCTCCTGCAGTGGAGATCCATGGGATATATGTAGGGTTGCCACCTTTTCAAATGCCCAAAATGGGACATTTTTTGTACAAATATGAGATTTCACAGGACAAAACATACCCACGGCCAATGCAAAGGACATAACTTCACTTTTTTGCCAAAATAAAAGCTTATTTTTGTAGCATTTGAGTTGCTTTTCCTATCTGATATAATATTAATGTATTTCAGATACAAAATAACTGTTTTATGCAATTATTAAAGAAAACTTAAGAGATATATTTTGTCTTAAAATCTCAGGACATTTGCCATTTTTTGGGGGGGGGGGTTGCAGGACACAACTGCCCAAAGTGGGACTGTCCCTTGCAAAGAGGGACAGGTGGTAACCCTAGAGATATGCAAATATCCCTTAAGTACATATGAGTGTTTCAGCTACAGGGCTTTTGAATGCTCCGACTTTTTACTTTATAAGTCTTTATAGATGCACTCAGGCCAAAAAAGCAACCCCCCCACGCACATATATATAATATATATATATATATATATATATATATATATATATATAATTTTATTTGTTTATAAATCCCTGGTTTTGTGCTAAGCATGTGCCAGTTCTCCATTTACACTCTTGGTAATTAAGCTTCACTTATTTCCACAGATGAAAGTTATTGAATTTTTTATGAGACAGGTCAAACCATTAAGCCCTCTCCATGATGTACACGTTGTATATTAAATAAACAATTATCAGAATCATATTCCATCTGTAAAAAAGACACACACAAACAATCTGATATAATTATGTAGTTAAGTCGATTTAAACCAGTACAATTTGTATTATTAATTCATTGTCTTGTTTAGATCCCACAATCATGGTGATAAACACTTTTATATAATTAAAATAAGTAAGTTTTGGGCAAATGTGATATGACTTATATTAAAATAATGTAGCATGGATAAAACGTAAATTTCTGTTTAAAATTGTATAACCTTTTGTACCGTTGCATTTTCTTCCTAAAACAGCCTTCCCGGATTGGTCTACTACAACATTCTCCCTCTGTCAGAATTGACTGCATTGAGTTTTCTAGAAAAAATGTGTTATTTTTCTATGGAAACCAAACTGATGCATTTCCGAGTAGCAGACGTAAATGTTTAAATCTCTCCACAGATTATTTCAGTTCCTTAAAAATATAGAAATCATCACTAACAACAGAATCTTTAACAAATGAGCACGTTTACAGTATATTATTTTAAATATTAGTGAAAAATAAAGCCTTGTAAAGTGACAAACGGGGACGATAGGAATACTACACTGCGGTTACTCGGCTCGCATTCTAATATTCGCCACTGCCAGTTTGAAACACTGATTAAGAAGGAAAACAGAGGACAGTGACTAACATATGGGTAATGTCTGGCAAAACGGAAATATTTATTAAAGGAACTCACTAATGAAAGGCATACAACGGAAAGCCGTGACCACTATTTCCCGAATAATTGCTCCATACAGTTAACGCCTAGCATCATGATATAGCATACCGTTACGCAACTTAACACATTACCGCGCTCTTCTAAAACAAAATGCAATTTACCAAAAAATTAGTGGTCTTTCTTTGTTTAATTAAGATTATCTTGACGGTATAGGCAACAAATTTAGCCGCTTATACTTCCCATTGGTGTCACGAGTAGTCGGAATTTATATTCTGCCTGTATACATCCACCCAATACCAGAGCCACATGCTACAAAGGGACTCCAAATCCCAGAATCCCGGGAAACCCCCGTTTTGTGTTGTGAGCTTCAGTTGGCTATACATGTATGTGACAGTGTGATGTAACGCGTCTGGCTGCCTGGCTGCCTACGCCCCACTCCCCACCCCACCCCATTCTCATCTGCTAGCGATCCTCCCCCTTCTGGCCACATTCAGTACACCTCCTGTGGTACTGGGAATCAGCATCTTTCAGCATCTAGCGAGAGCGGTTGTCATGATGTTTACATCTGTAGCCCTGCAATGAAGAAGCCTTGACACAGGCGTTGCCAGCAGTAGCCCAAGAGCTTGCCGCAGCAGTGAGTGTGCTAAGTGGTGTGACTGTCTGAAATGTGTCGGTGCACGTAAGGAGCAGCGCATCGTCTCCTTCTGCCGGTGCATCCTCTGCTGCATCATTTCTGTCTGCCTGGCCAGCCAGGAGGGATACCGGCACCAGCTTAGCCGCAGAGCCCCGTCACATAGCTTTGCATGCAGCTGGTGGTGGTGATGATGCGAGACGAATGTGTTGCTATTTCGGCAGCGTTAATAGTAAGGGGCCGTGTCTAACGCTATTGTTGGGACCTTGCAGGAGGGCGGAGAGGGAGGAGGATGATGATGGTCGGGGAGTCTATACTGAACAGGTGTAAGGGTCTGGAGTCGAGGCACAAAACGATGCCCAATAATACTATATTAGCTAACAAACCCAGGAGTGGAGAGACAGTGAAAGTGGTTGTCAGATGCCGACCTATGAGCAGGAAAGAGGAGGCGACGGACAACGACAGAGTCGTTGACTTGGATATTAAGCTGGGGCAGGTGACTATTGCCAACCCCAAAGCCACCCCGGGGGAGCTCTCAAAAACGTTTACGTTCGACGCTGTATACGATGCCAATTCTAAGCAAAGCGATGTCTATGATGAGACCGTTAGACCGCTGATCGATTCAGTTTTGCAAGGGTTTAATGGGACAGTGTTTGCTTATGGGCAGACGGGGACTGGAAAAACCTATACTATGCAAGGAGTGTGGGCAGACCAGGAGAAAAGAGGTATTATTCCAAATTCCTTTGAACATATATTTACTCACATATCCAGGTCCCAAAATCAACAGTTTCTAGTGAGGGCGTCTTACCTAGAAATCTACCAGGAAGAAATAAGAGATCTGCTGTCAAAAGACCAGAATAAGAAGCTTGAGCTGAAGGAAAACCCAGAAACTGGTGTTTATATCAAAGACCTGTCCTCTTTTGTAACCAAGAATGTTAAGGAGATTGAACATGTCATGAATATTGGCAATCAGGCTAGATCAGTTGGTGCCACAAACATGAATGAGCATAGCTCTAGGTCCCATGCTATTTTTGTTATCACTATAGAGTGTAGTGAGACTGATGAAGATGGGGAAAGCCACATCAGGGTGGGAAAGCTGAATCTGGTGGACTTGGCTGGCAGTGAACGCCAGAGCAAAACAGGAGTACAAGGTGACAGACTTAAAGAAGCCTCAAAAATTAATTTATCTTTATCAGCTCTGGGCAATGTGATCTCAGCCCTTGTAGATGGAAAGAGCAGTCATATACCATACAGGGACTCAAAATTGACCCGCCTACTACAGGATTCTCTTGGAGGGAATGCAAAAACCATCATGATAGCTACTATTGGGCCTGCATCATGTAACTATGACGAAAGCTTGATAACGCTCAGGTATGCCAAC
>NC_056729.1:1409143941-1409151441 GCF_019279795.1 Protopterus annectens | reverse complement strand
TACTTCGGTCTCGAGCTACTGAAGTTCGATATTTCAGTAGTTAGAGATTCTGAAGTGTAACCATGTATATACATACACACGCATTTATGAGGATATTACCTTTTGTCACACACATACATCATTAAAATACACAAATGAAAATAATCAAACTTTTCTCAAAATGCTATTTCCTTGAAATGTGAAACACAGTTTTCTTCTTTTACAGTTGCTTAAAAAAACACTAACATATAGACATAATTTGTCTGAACTGTACTGTTACGGGAAAGGGTATTGCTGAGGTTAGCGGCAGGAACAGGGTTAATGTTATCAGATGTGAATAAGGGCAGGCAAGGCAGCTTTATGGTATACAGATGTCCTTAGCTATTGAAAGCACTGGTAGCATTCATGAATTACTCTAGATAAGAATGGGATGCATTGGTTAGTAAGAATTTCTGAGGGGAATTCCTGCCCTAGAGAAGAGTAGTACTAGTTCTTTTACCATATACTTTGCATTGATATTTCCCAGGAGAACAGCCTCATTAACATTTATTACATAGTTGGTAATTACCATGATATTCTGTTTACCATTATTTATTTTCATGAATGGACCCACAATAACCATTTCTAACTGCCTCTGTTTTTCCTTCTGTTTTCGTCTGTATGGCTGCTTCAGTAGGGCAGAGAGAGGCTTAAGATTTTGTTCAGGTAAAAAAAAAAAAGACTATGTTCAGGTTCCAGATTTTCTTTTCTTTCAATTTATGCTCAGTATTCCCATCCCCTGTTTTTATTTCTGCTCTTCTCAGTTTTCTTAACATGGGGATTAATTCTGACAGTCTCTATATTGACGCCTTTTATCACATGAGAACTTTGATAAAACTCACATTCTTTGTCAGGACCTATATCGACTTCCCTCACTATTTTAAACAGAAGTTTTTTTGGCATGACTTAGTAGTAAATTTATTTAATACTTCCACCCAGAGTTAAAACTTGGCTTTCTCCGTGTTTTCTAGTCGTGCATTTTTCTCTTTGCTGGAGTTATCGATCTATAGTAGTGTATCTAGATGAACCTTACATATAGCTTCCATAGTTCTATAAATTTGGAAAAATTGTGGCCAGTGATTATATTATGAAGGAAATTTGCCACCAGGGATACAAAATCTAAAACTTTATCCAAGATAGGCATTCCCTCTTCTCCTCATGTACACATTAGATGTCATCATCTTCTTTTGGCTTATCCTGGTTAGGAGTCACCACAGTGGAACAATGGTCCACAGAAAGACTGGCAGTGAAGGTTTACAGTGCCGAGTTGCCAGCCTGACATCCAACCTTCCACAGAAGGCACACACACGCAAACACTCACACCTAGGGCCAATTGAGAGTGTCCAGTTCACCTACAGCATGTCTTTGGGATGTGCGAGGAAACCGGAGCACCCAGAGGAAACCCACACAACCACAGGGATGACATGCAGACTCCGCACAGAAGGCACCCCAGCTGCGAATTGAACTGGAGAACCTCTTGCTGTGAGGCTGCAATGCTAATTGCTGCACTACTGCAGCTGCCCCCTACATGCATTACTTCAATTTTCTGTTTAGTAGTTGTTTAACATTTGCAAATATATTGTACTTTCACAAGTATAATCATGTTTACCTGGTTCCTAAAACTATTTTTTTCCTTCTACATAATAGCGCCTTTTGTTAGTTTGGTGCTAGCACAATGATGGAAAACACATTCTACACTTCTGACATTTAACCATTCAGTGTGTCACACTCCGCTGGTATTCTGTTAGGTACACTGTGTTAACGAGTATTAACGGTTTTTACAGGTATAGTATTACTGTTATTCAGTGTAGAATTCCTGGTGATATGTCATGTTCTACATCATTTAAAAAATGATTGCAAATTTTCCTTGGTTGCAGGTACTGAAGCATACAGGTGAAGGCTTGTTACCAGCCCTTTGTACATACAATCATGACTAAATTTGTAACTTAACTTAGTAACCAATGATCTACTGCAAGAACCAGCTGTTCAGAAGACTGAGGATCACTCTGGGCCACCCACTTTCTCAACATTTCCAAAATTGTACTTGTGTTATGTATTTGAGGTTCTAGCCACATTTTCAGAATATATAGCAAATCTGCCATTTGAACTCTTACTGGTTGGCCAGTATACAAAATGCCTGTTTATACAAATTACAGAACTGTGCTTGAAGTGAACTCCCAGTCCTCACTAAAATCTCTTTCTTTAATTTCTGGTGATAGTACATGTAATCATACATATCAGTCTTCTAAATTCATGCAGGTGTTTAGGGATTCACCAACTAGGTTGGATGACATAACTCTGGCCCATTCCATTCAGGACCAGCTTTCACTAGCTGCATAGCTTTCAGAAGCAACTTAGTAGATCTCCACATCATCTTCATATACAGCCCTCTTCAGGGTTGTACTGGAGTGGTGGACTCCTCCGTAGACTGACAGCTGGTTAACTATGGAGGAAGTCTGCTGCTGGAGGTTTAGCAATTGATCTGTAGCATCATATCTCTCCTGTGGGCTGGTCAAGTGTTGGATAGTAGCTGCATGTCTCTCCTGAAAGCTGACCTTGAGTTTTTCAGTTCACTGGCCACCTGCGACATTCACATGAAGGGCGCCCGTATTAATATCTCAAACATTTTCTTGACTTTTCGACCAGTAGTCAATACCCACTGTTAGTGTGCATAAGAATTTGTCTTTCCCACAAACCTAAGTGAACCCAGATTAATTAAAAAGCTCTTTAACACAGCATGCTTCCTCTGTAATTTGATATTTTGAAGATGGCTTCTAATGGGGAATATAACTCAAGGAGGCATGCAGCATTTGGGAAAGTCCACAGTACAGACAAATGCAGTTTTTGCCCACATTCTCTGCCAGTGTAGTAGGTAGGGTGGTTTGTGACAAAGCAGTCGCTGGATTCAGTTGTGTGTCCGAAAAATCATATTTGGTGACACATTAGCAAAGCTCACAAAATAAATGAAGTTCTCATCAAGCAAATCAATTTTCAGTTCTATCATAAATAAATCCAACTTTTAGGCAGTTTTCTCAGTACAGCAAACTTTTACACTTACATGCAGTCTTGCTTTCTAAACAGTACTTGGGCAAAGTAGCTGTTAAAATAAAACAGTACTTACAGAGATCTCTAGTTAATTCCACCAAGTGGAAACAACAAACCACCTAGCTCCACCTAAAGTTGCAGAAGTAGAGAACAACAAAACAGCTTCACTTTCTATCCAGACAGTAGCAAGTGTAGCTGGCTTCTCCTTTCAACACTCGTCCCCCTTTCCTAATAGGGATACTGTCCGCATTGTCTTTTTTCTTCCGGTTAATAACCACAACTAAAGTCTTGGTGTATGTGACACTAACAAGAGTCCTCTCCGGCCCCTCATCAGAACTAAAAGTCTGTAATTCTCTGTGCCCTAGGGAATTGTGCTTCAAACACTGCTATGTTCAGTTGTCTCTCATTACTTCTAAATTCCTTGCTTGTTTCTGGGTTATTCTCCTTAAAAGGACCATCCACCACTATGGTGACTGACCTCTCAAGGCTAGCACATTTAAAGGGAACATCCACCACTATGGTGACTGACCTCTCTAGGCTAGCGCATTTAAAGGGACCATCCACCACTATGGTGACTGACCTCTCTAGGCTAGCACATTTAAAGGGACCAGGCACCACTATGGTGACTGACCTCTCTAGGCTAGCACATTTAAAGGGACCAGGCACCACTATGCTACAGTATGTATATCAGACACTAGTGCTTTGTTGACTATAGGTTTTATCAAACTGTTCAATTGTTTAGATGTTTAGTCAGTTTCTTGCTAGTCATTTTTTATTTCACCTAGGCTGTGCCTGATATTGGTTAGCTTTGATCAGTGCACTACCCCAGTAAAAAATATAACAAGCTAACTAACTACCTAGCTAACTAAATACATAAATACATATGTGAATGACTTTTATCCTATGTATTGTATCTGTAACAGTGCTTTAACTTGTTTAATGTAACCGTTTTTCTGTATGTATGTATGTATGTATGTATGTATGGAGCTTTTCTCCCCGGGCCTCCGCTGAAAATGGACAAGTATCCAGTTGGACTATCCCGGTCAACAAATGTAAAATAAATAAATAAATAAAAATATGTGTTGTAGATAACTTTTGTTTCATTCCATGTAGCCTTCAAATGCTTGTTTCACTTGAGTCACTGCTGTAGCACTTTGGAAGTAGTATATTTATTTTAGTTTGTTTAAAAGTAAGAGAGTGTAGGACTGAACCCCCCCTCCCCCACACAAATCCTCATGTTGGTGTATTTATTTGGGCAGTCTGTCTTTTTAATGGATCAGGTTGTGTCATTGTAGAGTGGTTGTATAAAGAAAGTAGTAAAGTAGTCACACTTCCTATTTGGCAGTGAATGTGAAATTGTATGTAGTGGTAAGGTTAAAGTAAATTTAACTTTACTGTGGCAACTGCATTTGGAAGTAAACAATCTTGGATTGTTTGCCTTAAAGTTATTGTTTTTCTATATTTGTAGTTTGCTGAATGATAGTCTCGTTTATGGATATGTGCATTTCTTTTGATTACATTGTTGTCATGTTCATTAAAGTTTTAGTTGATAAATTGTATTTTAATGGACAGTGCTTAAGTGTTTTTTGATAGATTGGAGTTCACAAATTTTTTATTCACTCATGCATATATACTTTTATACTTTTTAATGCTGTGTGTGTGTGTTTGTGTGTGTGTGTGTGTGTGTGTGTGTGTGTGTGTATGTGTGTGTGTGTGTGTGTGTGTGTGTGTGTGTGTGTGTGTGTGTGTGTGCACATGTGCTTGTGTGTGCACGCGTGTTTAATTCTAACTTTATGTATAAGGCACAAAACCCAGTCTCAGGCATATTTCGAGAACATAGCTGTATAACATGGCATCCATTAATTACAATACATAAGAAACAAGCAGTAATGAAGTAATTGAAATACATAAAAAGTGGATCTCTTTCTCTGTCTGGGATGAATACAATTGTACACCAACAAACTTAAAATTGTATGTATTTTTGTTTTACTATGAAATAATAATAGCCAAGTGCTTTGATCACCCCCTTCTTAGTTTAGTCTGGAAAGATTGCAGGAGGAAGTACACGAGTGTGTGGTTATCGTGTAATACAATGAGAGTGAATAACGCATAATCTCATTCACTCCAATGGAGCTCAGGAAGTTTGCGCTGTAACTTCCAATGGGCAGAGCCTAAGTCTTTTGACAGAATCAAATTATGTCCTTACATTTCAAACAAATGTTCATTTCTCTGGAACCATAGGGATTATGAAAGAAGTATAAATGGTGAACTCTTCAGCACAACCTATTTTTATAGTGGTAGTATTCTTTAGGTTCTAAGTCTTAAACTGAAGTCACAGTAAACAGCAACCACACAGGATACACACATACTGTCAGCAGCATTTTATTCATCTAGCTGAGTGCTTTCATATGAGGCTAAGGAGCTCTGTGTCACTTGGTTGTTGAGATATTTAGAAAAATGTGAAAATTATATCTATATAAATTAATATCATAAAACAGCAGTTAATATCTATTTACCTGCACAAGACAGAGGTCAAATATTAATGCAGTTGAGTTTGGTATTGCCTAAGCTTTAACATGAAATATTTTAAAACCTTGTACATAGCATGTTTTCTGAATTATTCATGCAAATATGAACATGCAATATTTGACGCCTATGAGTTAACTACAGATGCACCTGGAGGCATCACTCGGATGTAATTAGTTAAACTTTAAATGATGGAAAATGTCTGTCTTACTAAAACCTGTCCCTTCAGACAGTCAGTCTCTGTTTGGCAATACCAGTGACAATAGAAGGTCCTCTGACAGGGAATGTAGGTTTTCTCCAGGAAGGAGAGCAGAGTCAGTTCTAAAATGTCTGCCATTTAGTTGAGCTGTAAGCGGGCACTGCTGTTTGCACACTGAGGGAACATAGACAAAATGCACTGTCTAGTGTGCTTAATCATGTCAGAGAGGGGACAGTTATTTGAAAAAAGTTCTTTGGCCATCAGTATGCCACCATAAAGACTAGTCTACACTCCCCTTGGATTTCTGCAGTTGTGAAACGTTGTTAACTACTCCAAATGAGAAGCTGTCCTCTGCTTTATGACACCAAGTGGTGCAGTAGATGCTACATTTAATATTGTAATGAGCAGGAAAAGGACGACTCCAGAACATAGCACTGCTGACGTGAGGGAAAAAAGGCAAGAAAGCAGTCCTGTCTGTCTAAGGCAATTCCTATGTCCCAAGTACTTTACTTTTTTCTTCTGAAATAACTGGGGAAGTCATGCAGGAAGGGATGGTTCATAGCTTCATACGTAGGTACTAGTCTATTGGTCCTAGGGCCTATATAAGCCTAGCCAAAAAGGTACCTTGGCTTTTGCCACCCAAGAAAATTATTTTCCTGTGCCCCTGTCGAGCAGAGTCACAGAAGTGATCCCTGGGGTGAATTTCCTATTTCCCATCCAATCATCAAGATTTTTCTTGAAGAGTGCTAATGAGGAGCTTTGTTTGATATAGAGAGGTAGTTTGTTCCAGAGTATGGGAAGTCTCTGGGACAGGAATCTATCCCTCCAGAATGTTCTGTTTATTGTTGTGACAAGGTTTAGGTCCCTAGAGTGTGTAGCTCGGAGAGATTGCTATTTCTTTAAGTGGAGCATGTCCAACAGCTCTGGGTTTGAAATAGCTTTGTATGTTAGGCAAAGATCGCCTCTGAGTAGGCGATATGCGAAGGAGTAAAGCTGGAGTTTTTTGAGACGGTCTGCGTAGAGCATCTGTTTGAGGCTGGTAATCCTCTTTGTGAGGTATTTCTGCTGCCTTTCCAGTTGTTGCAGATGTCTTGTGAGGTACATACCAAAAGGGGTGTTGTACTCTATAATGGATCTAATGAGTGATGAGTAGAGGGGAACAATGACCTCTGTTTTTCCTGGATGAGAAACCTTTTGTGATGAGGTGTGCCACTTAGAAGGATTTCCTGACTACTGTGGTGATGTGATTATCAAAGGAGAGACTATTGTCCACCTGTGTCCCAAGGTCTCTTATCACACTTTCTGTGTTAAGTAGACTACCGCCTATGTGGTAGTTCATGGGTACAGAGTTTTTACCAGAAGAGATGACAATGCACTTTTTTGGCATTGAGCTTGAGGCCATGGCTTTGACACCAGGCATCTGTCTCAGTGAGGCCCTTTTGTAGGATGTCCACATTGTTAGGAGTTTCTATTATGGCTCCTAGTTTGCAGACATCTGTGAACTTCATTAGCCAAAGATCTTCTGTGTTAGCCTGTACTTCAGAGAAGTAGATATCAAACAGGAGAGAACCCAGGACTGAACCCTGCGGTACTCCACTTGTCATTGGTATGAAGTTTGATGTGGAGTCTGCTACTTTCACAGTGTGGGTTCTGTCAGTGAGCCACTTGGCAACCCATCTTGTGACATAGGGATTTATACCTAGTTTAGTGAG